>NC_043015.1:35770854-35780854 GCF_006345805.1 Octopus sinensis
TCTAAAACTGAATATGAAACTTACAGAGTACACTGATTCACAGGGAATTTCAATTTCAGAGCCTAAGTCAGTGAGGGACAAAGTGCAGACAAAGTGCAGACGACTGAAAGAATGGATCCTGAGAACATTCAGAAGCAGAGATGAGGAAATCATGATGATCCTCTGGCGGATATTCGTCCTCAGCCGCCTGGATTACTTCTCCCAGCTATGGTCACCCACCAGTGTAAAATTAACAGCGGACCTTGAAGCAATCCAGAGATGATTCACAAAGAAGATCATCTTTTTGCAACAGCTCAGCTATTAAGAAAGGTTGAAACTGTTAAGTCTCTACTCCTTGGAGAGAAGACAGGAAAGGTATGCAGTAATATATATCTGGAAGATCTTGAAAGGAATTGTGCCAAATTTTGGCATTGAAAGCTACACCAATGCCAAAACGAGACGACACTGCATAATGCAAAAAATCCCAGCAATGCCATCACGCTTCAGGACCAGCTTCTGCAACAGCCTGGGTTTCAGGGGCCCACAGCTTTTTAATATTCTCCCGAACAGCCTGAGAAACCTGCACAAAGTAAATGCAGGTGTTTTAAATGAAAGCTGGACCTTTTTCTGTCGAGAGCCCCAGATGAAACTTCCTCACGGCAAGAGGTGCAAATGAGGGTAGCAACATCAAACTCCATTATTCACCAAGTGCCATATATTGGAGGAGGCTCTCAGTAATAACAGTGAAGCAAAACGGTGGTGCATCAGGATGGCCGCAGCTATGAGCCTGAAACTACAGAAAAAGAACACACTCATACACACACACACACACAGACACACACACACACACAGACAGACACACACATACATACATATATATATATATATATATTATGTATATATATATATATATATTATATATATATATATATATTTATTTTATAGAAGGAGCTTCTACAGGACTAGAACTGTTTCATTCAAATGATTTCATTTGAATGAAACAGCTCTAGTCCTGTAGAAGCTCCTTCTATAAAATAAATTAATTTACTCTACTATGTATTGAGTACCTTATTTACTGTGGTTAACCCCGACTCAACCCGGGACCTACATATATATATATATATATATATATATATATATATATATATATATATATATATATATATATATATATATATACAAACATATATATATACAAACATATATATATATATATATATATATTACGGAGATGTACTCGCATAGCAAGTAATTTGATCTGAGATCGTGTGCTGAAACGAAAACAATTGCAGCGTGGAAGGTGTTTGTAAGCCATTTAAGAAACACAGAAAAGCCGTTCGATTCACTTCAACATTTAAGTTTAACTTGTCAAAATATTTTCATCGCTAAAATCCGCGACCTGTTCACTGACAAAAATCCGTGCTGCATACATACATATATATACAAACATATATAAACATACACACACACACACACACACACACACACACACACACACCACACACACACACACACACATATATATATATATATATATATATATATATATACATATACATATGTACATATGTACATATGGGAATCGAAGTCTCTGCCACGCGATCATGAGTCTGTCGTTCTCCCGACATATATATAGAAGTACGTTATAGTTTGCCGGAATAGTCAGTGTCCACAGTATGGTATATTATATTGGTTTATCTGCTCAATTGCCCACTATTCTTATTTGGACTGTCTCAAGTTACTCGGAGGCTAATAGATGAGAGGCATAGCAGCAGATGTGTGATGCTGGAATTACTGAATGGCAGCAGTCAATGGTTTTGTGGTAGTAATGACTACAGTGGGGGAAGTTGGTGGAATTCGAGATGTGCGGGCGGCAAGAGTGAATTGGCCGTGAGCGGGGTGAAAACAAATGCAGACGTAATACTCATTAAGAAAGATAACTCACCTCAAGTACCGTCGGCTGTGAACCTTATCCGGTTTATATTAAACCTAAATAGAGTTGTGAGCTGTCTTGTACATATTGTTGTGTGTTTGTGTACGATACAGGGATGGTTGTGTGAAAGTTTGTGCAATTAAGTATGCATATGTGTGTTAAATATTTGACACTTGTAAAAGATATAAACAGTGAGTTTTAATTATGAGATATAGCCATGGAGTACGTCTTTTATTTTATACAATATACTATATTTCTGTCATATTGGCTTAAACAGTTCAAATGTGTTCTGGACACTATAGTAATCGTAGAGCAATTCCAATATTTACCCTTTGAAATGCACAGTAAGGGCTAGGTAGTGGTTGCGGGGTTATTCCTGATTTTGTCAGATACTATCGTAGAAGTAAGGTAAAATGAATGCTTCCGCTCAGTTTTATGAGTGAATGCACGAAGGTCGCTAAAAATTCTTTGTGGAGCAGATAATTTTATTAAACGGCGGGACAGCAAAAAAGCTAACCATAACTATTGTATCAAATTCCTCGTGGTTTCTGTCAACCATATTTCACTTCCAAAGGTCTGGTCGCAGCGAGCTTTAAGCAGCATCGTTAGAACACAAGACTAAATGTGTAGAAGAAATTCTACCCAAGTCGACTTTACCTTTCACCCTTCCAAGGTATAATAAAATAAATATCATCCCTGGGGTCGTTGATATCGATTTATTTCCTTACATAAAATTGATGGCTTGTGCCAAAATTTGAAACCATTGTAATTTATTGTGTTTGCTGAATAAGGGAAACATTGATTTGGTTTGATCACGTGACCGAACTCTCTGTAAGTAGTCCTTATAAACGATAAAACATCGCATCTTATACTTGAGAATTTGTACTCACTTTTCTACATTGGCATCTCAATGACTCCCTGCATTTGAGTTTTCTCGTCATATATTGCTTCTTCAGTCTATGAAATAATTATTTGTACTGTTCTTTAGTCAAGAGAATCGATTATATCCTATTCTATACAGAACAGAAATCAATACCGATTATTGGTTGCAGGCTCTATGTCCTAAATTTGTTTCAAATCGCATATTTTACATTAATGGATTCAAGGTTAAATCTCTTACAAATTGTCATAAAAAAGAAATTTTGCACTAAAGTTGCTGTTTGTTCGAAGTCCTATTCTTCATGTCCTCCCCTTCTTTCTCATCCTCCTCACTCATTCCTCCCTCTCATCTGTCACTGTGATTCCTTCCGTCTCATCTTATGATTGTGTATATATATCGTTCTTTTATTCATTGTCTGCCACCTAGCCTTGTGTGTGTCATTACCTTTCGTCCTTTAAGTATGTCTGTCTGTCTGTCTGTCTCTCTCTCTCTCTTTGTATCTCTTTTTGACTCTCTCCCCCCTTCTCTCTTTACGATTTTAGGTCTGATTGGAGGAACCAACCAACATTTATATCGAATATTAATTATTGTATAGAGAGATAAATGAATATTAAAATATAAACCCTGAATAATCCACAACTGCATCATACATGTGTCCTCTTTAAGATTTGTATATCTTTACAACACACTGAGTAAACATTTAAAACACATATTTAAATGCGATGCATATTTACATTAAAGCTCGGTTACTTCATTAATGCCGTATCACGTACAAAACGCATCTCTATTCAAGATTACAGTTAAAGCAAATGTCTTTTTAATGTTTGTCCTTTGAGATTCTATGAATATGTGTTCGCCGTAGATTACTGTGCTCGTTTAGACTGTAACTAAACGAAGTCTTTCTGTTTTCCATTGGATGTGTGTAAACTGTATCAACCAACAAGCCAGGCAGCTGACCAACCTACCATCCAAGAAACCGACCAACGAACGAACCAACAATTCAACCAACCAACCAACCAACCAACCAACAATTCAACCAACCAACCAACCAACCAACCAAACAAATATGACGGTACGGAGTTAAGTACCAAATCATGGTTATGTAATTAATTTTAAAATTGATGTTATTGAAAAACCTAGCATTGAATAGCGAACGAATGGGTGTGCGTGTATGTATGTGTGTGTATGTGTAGATGTAGTTCTATGAGGAAAGGGAGTTGAAAGAATTAAAAGAATGTGTGAAAATTATTTGAGAATGAATGCGATTCCTGTGGGGTAAAAAGAAAGAATACAAATGTCTCAGGCATTGACACCGTTTTTCTTGTTTTCTGTTTTGAAGATCGAGAAGGGAGATAACAAAACATATTTAAACAAAGCTCTGTAGCAAATATAAAAAGAGACGAATATTAAACAACAAAGTTTCTTCATTATTAGAAGATCGCATAATGGAAAAAAATAATTAAAAGAAAAATAAAGACCCGAGACATAAAAGTGTATGAAATATTCTAGAAAATATGAAACAAAATAAGAAATAAAGTAAAATGAACTAGACAATACATTTTATTGTATTGAAATGCAATAACACAGATATATTTCGCTCAGTTTCCGTAAGCGAAATCCCAATCAAATTTTCCCTGGGTTCCGGTGTATTTAGCAAATTATTTTGTTGCTAATCTTCAATTTATTATTAATTTCCTTTCGCATAATCTTTTAAACCTCAAACGTTGAAGATCAATACTAAGATTTAATCCGACTGGTGTGTTGAATGTCAATGAGTTGTGTACTTTCTGTTCGTATGCAAATAATAATAATAATAATAATAATAATAATAATATAATAATAATAATAATAATAATAATAATAATAATAATGATAATGATAATAATAAAGATAATAATAATAATAATAATAATATGATAATAATAATAATAATAATAATAATAATAATAAATAATAATAATAATAATAATAATAATAATAATAATAATAATAATAATAATAATGATAATGATAATAATAAAGATAATAATAATAATAATAATAATAATGATAATAATAATAATAATAATAATATAATAATAATAATAATAATAATGATAATAATAATAGTGATTACTGATATCTTATTTAATTATTTTAATAATCTCGAGATGTTTTATTTTAGTTTCAAATTATATTTTTAATTATGATGTCTGTCTGCTAATAATTAGGTTTATCACATGGAGCAAAGTTGCGTTTGATTATGTGGAAGTTTAAAGAATACATAAAATAAAAGGCAAAAAAACTAAATTAAAAATCTCACAAAACAAATGCAATGGAAATCTTAAGTGAGAAAAAATAAACTAACGAGGAAAAGCTATGTAATTAAAAAAAATATTGATTAAAATTTAATATCTTCCATGCAGAATTTTGAAAATATGGTTCAGAAAATATTGAAAAATGAATTACAAAAATAAACAAAAATATTCAAAGGGTCACAAAAACTGACCGATGCCAAGCTTTTCATCATCTGCTACCACTATTGCCGAAATCTGGTTCGTCATTTCTATGTAAGCCAACCATATTATTACGGAATAGTATCGGAATTAATTCATACCAAATCTCAAGGTTATTAATTTTGTCATTTTAATTATATTTTAATTGAGTATGACTTAGTTAGGTAGATCAACTGTTCACTCTTTTGTTTCGCAGATCATCGAAACCAGAAACTGGAGAGGCGAAATGGAAGTCCGTCTTAATGTCGTACCGGTATTCAGGCCCAAAACTGGTCTGCATGTGACCAAAAACTGAATTTGCAACCCTATGGCTCTGAGTTCGGTATTACTAGGTAGCATCTAGTACCTTTTACTTTAGGCTCAGGTCAGCCGATCCTTTTTGAATGTATTCAGTTGAGAGAGACAGTGTGGAAGTCTGCCGTATGTGTGTGTGTGCATGTGCGAGTGAGTGCTTGTGTGTATACGTATATATGAATGTATATGTTTACCTGTATGCGTGCGAATTTGCCCACAATACTCAATGGATTATATTAGAATCTAGAGAAACTGTTAACCAATCCAAACCTGCAGCTGTTTTATCTGCCACATCACAGATTAATACGGAAAACGATCTCAGTTGCCGTTATGTATTCGCATCACGAACAATCTTTACGTATCACGGGGCTTTTTTCATGAGTGATGGGTGGTAATAGGCTGAAGAAGATGCTAGAATTGCAGCAAAGTCTAATAAATTTTTTTATACGTTTAGTGCCTGAGAAAATTATCCACTAATCCCAAGAATAATGAGCGGAGAAGATGTATGGCTAGAAATGATTTCTTTTCAGCTACTGTTCAGATTTTAACATCAATTAAAGGAGTGACTTGTCTTCTCGCAATAATCTTGTTGTTCAACATATTGCTGCTATTAAAAACTTATTTGTACGTACAGCATGCTTTCACCTGTTCATTGAAATTTTACAGAAATTCTATAGTTTATTGTTTAGCTGTCCTTCTATAAAGAATGACAACAGCACGTTGCATATCGGTCAGTACTCAAAGGAACTTCAGTTCACAACCTCACGAGATCACACACATACATTCCTTGATAAAAGCACGCAAAATAACAGATCGAACTGCTTGGTCTCTTGCCGGTCTAGTATTCAATGTTTCTATAAAGTATTGTCTAAACCGGTGGATGGAATTTGGTATCACTGGGGAATTTGTGATGTACATGGTCGGTAAAACGGAACATTAATATCACGTTAGAAGTTAGGGCACGACAAAAAATGTTACTTGGGTAAAACGTGTTTAAATTTAAGAAGGGGCGATATCAATGATAAGCAACAAGTCAAAAACTGGAGTTGAAAGGTGAAAATATGGGACAAATAATTCGATTTATGAAAAGAAAATTGCAGTAGACACTGAAGAGAGTTGACTGAGAGTAGTTTAAAATTTGCACGGGAAGACAAACCTCTCTTTCTGTGTCTGATGATTTTGATTTTGATGATTTTTCCAGTTTCAGCTTATGAGCTGTGGCCATGCTGGGGCACCGCCATATAGTCTGTCCCACTATACACACATATGCATATATATATATATATATATATATAGGCATGCATACATATATATATACATACATAGATATATAAAGACACACACAGAGCACACACAAAGAATGGTTAACTGCCACTTCTTCAATTCTTGCAGCTGCAGCTGTTTCTACTACTACTACTACTACTACTACTACTACTACTACTACTCCTACTACTACTACTATTACTACTACTGCTGCTGCTGCTACTACTGCTACTACTGCTACTACTACTACTACTACTACTACTACTGCTGCTACTGCTGCTGCTACTGCTACTACTACTACTACTACTACTACTACTACTCTCTGCATGACTAAGTTTTCTTTTAAAGCAATTGAAACCGGTAGCATAACTGAATAAAAATGGAAATTCTTCTATTCACTTATCCAAAACTTGCAAGAATTATCCTATTCTTATGTTTTAATATTCCCACACACATGTAAAATACATAGAGCAAATACTATATATCAATAAATAAATAAATATATCATAACTTCACACTGTGTGGACTAAGATCCCTGTTGACAGGCCACTGGTATCTATAGAGTGTGAAACACTTTCGGTATGCAAAGTAGAGACTGCTTCATAGAGTAACTGCTGCATTTGTGGAGTATATAAACAGTTTTGCTACTTGTTTCTCTGGAGACTGTCACACTGATGTAGACGACTTTAATGAGGACCCAATAAGTTTCGAAAATTGATTAAGGTTGTTCATCATCTTTTTTTTCACTCTGCGGAGAAATGGCTGAAATTTGCCTTGTTTATAATTATACCATATGCTGCGTATATATATATATTTGTATGTATGTTATATATGTACAAAAACTAACATATAAATGCACGCATACATGTGTATCTGTATATAGATACAAACACACGCACAGAGAAAGGAAAATCTTGATCGATAAACATGAATGGGCAGTTGGTGATAGGGTCGTCATCACTCCAACTCCGTATTGAAACATTCCACTGAAAAGCAAAATGTCTACTTCAAGATGACTCGATGCATAAAAACGAAGAAGTGAAGTACAGTGAAATATAATTAAAATATATTTTTTCATCCTTTGCTTTTCCGTTTTTTTTTTAAATTTTAATTTTTCCTTTCTCCCTGTTTATTAAAAATCCATCAACAACCTCATTTAAAATAATTCTAGACATATTTAGAGAGATATCATTCGATTCATGCCAACGCTACTTTCTTCGTTTTTAATTTTTGAATTTATTATAATGAGAGAGAAGAAAATAAATTTGATACGTTCATTGATTTATATAACCAGCTCTCAAAAACAAAACAGGTATTCGTGTATGTTTTTCTTCTTGTAATTACATAAGCACGCACATGTCTTTCAAATATTGCATTAACTTCAAGTACACTTACTCTACAAGTTCTTCAGCGTTCTGTTTCTAATAAATTAATGAAGATTTCATTCCGTCATTAAAATGATAATGTGTTCGTTTCTGTGTTTGCGAGTCCTTACGTAGATACATAGATAGACATGTGTAAATATTCGCATACAGAAGTGGCGTATAAACACATACACACCTACAAACATTCACGCATATGTGTGTGTCTGTGTCTTCATGTGTGTGTGTTCGTGTGTGTGTGTGTGTGTCTGTGTGTGATCATGTACAAACAAATAAATCAGGCGCAAGCATGCTTACACACACTCACAATGTATGAATACACAAACTTATAAAGACTTACATTTATACAAATTCTCTTTGCATGTGCACGTGTGCATGTGTATAGATGGACGCATATATGGTTAGGTCGAGTATATATACATGTATATATATATAGATGCACACACACACACATATATATATATATATATATATATATACATATATAAATATATATAATATATATATATATGTACACACACACGAATATATATATGTATATATATCTATGTATGTATGTTTATATATATATATGGATATATGTGTGTATATATACATGTGTGTGTGTACTCACAACACACATTTTCAATAAAAATTCCATGCAAGGATACAAAATTTATAGACAGACTTACGCACACGTGCATATACAAACATAGTCACACAGAAGCACAGAAAAAATTGAGCTTTGAATCATCTTTTAGAATCATCTTCAACACGTCAAAATTCTTTAAGTTCATAATTTTTTTCAAAGAAGTCTAAAAAATGAAAAAAGCCAAACATTTTATAGAATTTTCGTTTCATTTACCGTTTTTTACATTCTATTACGCATCCTTCACATATTCGGTATGAAAGGAAATTTTTTTTACTTCAAATTCCTGTTTCATGATAACATTTTTTTTCTTATAATTCTTTCTTTTGCGAAATCTTTGAATTGGTAAGCCGTCTGAGAAATCTTGTTTTCAGTTTTCAAAAGATGTATTGCTTTGTACGTTCTCTCAAATGAGAAGAATCGGACTTTTAGAAAATTCCTTGCTGCTTGTATCTGAACTGACAAATCAAAGGATACTGTGATGTTGTTGTTCTTGTTTTTGTCTTTATTAATGTTATTGTTGTTATTGTTGTTGATGTGGATATTTAACCTAGAGTTTGACCCTAATTAGCAGATTTATTATCACAGAAATTGTTACCCCCAAACGTAGCAATATTTTAGAAGTGGACAGGACTATATAAACAAAGTAACGAGTCCTTCCCATTTTTAGTGATGCCAACCTCTCATTTGTAGGGATTGTGGTAGTTATTTCTTGTAGGTAATTCTTCCACGGATTGAAACAATTGAGTGCCGCTGTTTGGGCTGTACCTTTGGCGATAGCATCTTCTGGCGCTGAAGGCAGATACATACACACACACAGACAAGCATGCGCTTTCTCAGAAATACATCTCTGGAGAGAGAAAGAGTAAGAGAGAAAGACAGACAGAGAGAAAGAGGAAAAAGAGGAGAAAGATACTAAAATCTCCGATGTCAAAAAAGTCAGAGTCGAATCAGCGATGCCAAATAGACATCGCCAAAACGACTGCGCCAAAACGGTTTACGACATCGATGCCCTCCATGTTAGATTCACACACGCAGTCACAAACGCGATCTTGCGCTCACACACACACACGCGCGCACATATTATACGATCTGCCTACAAAACTCCACCTCTAAATTCAATTTAGAAACATCACTCGAATAAAG
>NC_043015.1:35785854-35787769 GCF_006345805.1 Octopus sinensis
AAGGATCGTGATGCAGAATGGACGAGATAGCGTGTGAAGGGAATATGGCTACTTAGTTTGGGCAGACATAGGATGTGCTGATGGACATTGTTTTTTCTTTTTTTTTTCTTTTTTCTACATGATGGCTCCGAAGAAATGTAATGAATGTTTGGTTCTTGTGGAATTTGTTATTCCAGGTAGGCGCAGGAGTGGCTGTGTGGTAAGTAGCTTGCTGACCAAACACATGCTTCCAGGTTCAGTCTCACTGCGTGGCAACTTGGGCAAGTGTCTTCTATAATAGCCTCGGGCCGACCAAAGCCTTGTGAGTGGATTTGGTAGACAGAAACTGAAAGAAGCCCGTCGTATATATTTGTATATATATATATATATATATATATATATGTGTGTGTGTGTGTGTGTGTGTGTGTGTGTGTGTGTGTGTGTGTGTGCGTGTATGTATGTCTGTGTTTGTCCACCGAACATCGCTTGACAATCGATGCTGGTGTCTTTGCGTCCCCGTAACCTAGCGGTTCGGAAAAAGTGGCCGATAGAATAAGTACCAGGCTTACAAAGAATAAGTCCTGGGGTCGATTTGCTCCACTAAAGGCGGTGCTCCAGCATAGCCGCAGTCAAATGACTGAAACAAGTAAAAGTGTAAAAGAGAGAGTAACCATTGAGACTGCTGCTGCGAGGACAGCTACGACAACAACAACAACAACAGCAGCAGCAGCTACTGATGCTGCTACTAATATTACTACTAATAATATATTACTATTACTACTATTAGTACATACACACACAATATTAGTACTATTAATACTGCTACTAATAATGGCTTGAAATGTTGCCACAGGGGCAGCAATTTTGGTGTAGGGAATGAGTCGGTTAGGTACTTAATATATTGACCCCGAAAGGATGAAAGGCAAAGTCGTCCTTGGCGTAGTTTGAACTCGGAACGTAGCGACAAACGAAATACCTATTTCTTTACTACCCACAATGGGCTAAACAAGGACAGACAAACGGATTAAGTCGATTATATCGACCCCAGTGCGTAACTGGTACTTATTTAATCAACCCCGAAAGGATGAAAGGCAAAGTCGACCTCGGCGGAATTTGAACTCAGAGCGTAGCGACACACGGAATACCGCTAAGCATTTCGCCCGGTGTGCTTATGATTTTGCTCATGGCTTCTGATCTTAACTGATTGGAAATGTTAACATGTATATTGTTTTGTCTTGGTATAAAAGATGGGCTACGGCAAATATTCTGCTCAATACCACAGATTTGCTTGTCAGATGTTTGACCTTAACCAGCTGAGCATGTTCCTCAGTGGCTGACGATATGTGCATCTCTGATCACAAGCAGAAGTAGTGGGGTAGCATCATAGCCATGTGTTGAGAGGAATTCTTTGGGGTTTGAATATTTCACCATTGGAAGCATGGGTGTGTCGTTGAACATACATAAATAGCCCTTACTCAGGGACCATTTGAGCAGGATGAGCTACTCAATCTGAAAAAAATTCCCAGTAATCAGCTATTACTTTTTTCATCGTCCACAAAGACATAAATGGCAAAGTCGGATTTTGAATTCAGAATTCGGCCGGAAGTGATAGAGCAAAGCATTTATTTCGGTGATCTAGCGTTTCTGCAAACTCGCCACAGTTTAACTGCTTCAAATTTTGGTAAAAGACTAAAAATTTCCAAGGAAGATTGTTAGTCGGCTACATCGATCCTAGTACTTCACTATTACTTTATTTTATGGACCCTAAATGGATGGAAATGAAAGTTGGCCTGGGTGGCATTTGAACTAAGAATACGTTGGCACTAAAGATTCTTCCATCTCAATGCATTCAAGAACATTAAAGGGGTGGCTGGTTAGATCCACCGATACGACTACTTGATTGTTACTACATTTTATCGGCTCCCGGTGGATAAGA
>NC_043015.1:35787869-35802869 GCF_006345805.1 Octopus sinensis
ATTATTTGCACATTATACTCCTGGGAACTTCTATCTTAGTTTGCACTTGGTTAGTTTCAACACGCAAAGTTCTGATGATCCTGACGTGTGGCGCAGTTACATCATCTCTGCAAACATCAGACATTGGTTTTCGTTTTTCATTCTCGTTTGTAATGAAGGGCCAGTAGCTACGAATATGGGAGACCCTATCAGGCTGTTCCATTTGAAGATTTACATAGTGAGCCCTGAATATATGTCGCATGATTCGCCATTAGATAATGTAGTCGAAAGATCGAATTCCTAGGATTCATATATGTTAGAATAATTGTTAGTATAATATTATATTTGGGTTAACGTGGTTGATGTTTGGGTAGTGTGAAACACTTTGGGGTCACATAGTAGATCTTCGCGTAACCTAACAAATCTTTGGGCCCCATAGTACATGCTTACTTGGGTCATATATAACATATTCACGAGGTTTATATAGTACTTATTTATTTGTGTCTTCAGTTGTATAGTCCATATTTACTTGAGCTGTAGCTTGCGCATTTCCTTCGGTCATATTGTACACGTTCAAATGACAAGATAAATGTTAGTATGAAATAATGCGAAATGGGCTGATGTGCATATGTTACATGATACAGACATTTAACTGATATCACAAGCATTTTGTTTGTTCTGTGCAACTGTGTAAGACTTTGAAATGCATCCGGTGATGAGGTTGCCAGGGAACCGGAGGAATTTGCATAATATGGATGTAATGGTTAGTCATCATTAATCTCTCGTCTGCTCTGGCCACGACTGGTCATGAGCCCCTGTTGTATGTAAAATAGCAGAGGTTGGACATATGGCTAAGGTACAGAGCAACAGAAGTAGTGTTCACCCCTAGACATCTGTCACACAGGCCTGCCACTGTCTCTTCCGTAGGAATTAAGCTCTGTGCGTTATCTCGGATTATCTCAGGAAAGTAGAAATCCGGCAATAGTTAATGGGAAAATACGGTTGTATTTTTGCAAAGAAATATCGTCAGTCTATTGGCATGGAATCCCAAGATAGCTGTTGTCTATTGGCGGGAATTATGAATGTGTGAGTATGTATGTGTGAGAGGAGGAGAGAAAGAGAAAGAGAGAGAGAGAGAGAGTGAGTGTTGAGTGATTGAGTGAGTGAGAGAAGGATCGGTTTTTGTTTAATATGATATATACTTAGGGAGACATCATAAATATTTGTGACATTAGAATTGTGGTTTAGCGCTGTAGAAATGTTTGGTCACCGTGATAAACCATAAGATAAAGAGATATGTGTTTGGTGACGTCAGAAATGGTTGGGAACAGGTGTCTGGGTGATGGAGTAAATGTTTGAAATGTTTTGAGATACATAAACGAGTGAGCTTTAAAATGTCTGGGATGCCTAATAAACATGATACGATTTTACATGGCAGGTTAAAAATCGCAAGTGAGGGGTTAAAACTTTGGGAGACGTAATATATATGAGCGTGATGTGGTAAAAATTTGGATTATGCTTAAATATTTTGGTGATACGATAGCTGTTTGTGATAACACTGTGAATATTTATCAGACGAGATAAAATGTTTAGATAGAGTGATAAATATTTACTTTACTTGATAATAAATGTTTATTTGGTTTGATAAAATAATATTTCTCAATGTGAGTGATACTGCCACACGGGTTGGGTGTACTATGGAATATCATCCGGGATAATTGGTGTCCTGGGGTGATAAGTAGAAGCAAGAGATGCATTAACATAACTTTTTTTAGTTATTGTCTACTAATGAGATATTAACAGGAAAAACATTGGCAGTTGTTTTACGATGAACCACTGGCTTGCTACAATAATAACGTCAACAATAACAACGACAATATCAGCATCAACAAAGTAATAAACTTCGAAATGTAAAGAAAGAAAGAAAGAAAGAATGAAAGAATGAAAGAAAGAAAGAAAGAACGAAAGAAAGAAATATATGCAAATTTGAACTTCCAACTTAATTTGGTGGGCTGTAAAAATGACTTAAAATGGAATAATTACCCCGAGAAATTATCTTGTATAGCAGTGTAGTGCTAAAGAACAGATTATATCGTCAGAGAAAGGTATTCAGCACTCCACAGGGACTATTGTATCACATGAGTTCAGCATTTTTTCGCATTGTCCGTAATAGAGACGAAGGACGAGATTCCTGTTCCGATATAATCTGTGACTCTTAGTACGATACAGGATAATTTCTTATGAGAATTGCTGCAGCTTATGGCGCTTTCACAGCATTTACAAGTTGTTCAGTTGGATGTACAAATGATCACATGTTACAAACATTATTTCCGTTCCGAATAACTAACGAATATACATTATTTATGTGTTATGTATTCGCTTATTGTAGGATGGTGCTGTTTGTATTACTGAAAATGGAGAAAGGACGTTCGATTGTCGCAAGGTGGTGCAGGAAAAGCATTTGAGATGATAGCTTCAAATGCTTGAGAAAGACTGTAATAAATGATGAGCCGACGTGTTGAAGGTCTGGAAATTGCAGTATAAATGATAGGGAAGTCGGTATAAATTATATTCGGTGACAAAAGGATTATAAATGTGTATGCAAGTCATATATATCGGTTGTTATAAATAAATGGACGACGTCATATATCTGTGTTGTGGTTTTATAATTAAAAAGATATTTATTTTAAATAGTTGGGTGGAGGAGACTTTTAGAGGAGAGACGTAATGGTGTTAGTGAAAGAGAGTGTTAGGTAGGTAAATGATGTTGAAGTATTTATAGGGAGGTGTGCATATCTCGAGGATTCAGAGCAAAGCGTAATTTAAACGGTGAGAGAATTGACAAATGAAGAGTAATATTTGACGGAGATCTAAAGAATTGGTTTTCTTGTTTTGTGTGAAGGGAGAATTGGAAATCACTTGTATTAGTGTTGTTGTTGTTGTTATATTTGGAAATGATAAATGTTTCTGCAGCTGGTGCTTCTGATTCAAATCTCTATGGGAAATAAGATGTATATATATATATATATATATATATATATATATATATATATATATGCGCAGAAGTGTACATAAATACATAATTTATTCATCTATCTATCTAACTATCAATTCATCTCCTTCTCCCTGCATATATATATGTATATATTGTATTATATATATATATATATATATATATATATATATATATATATGAATGTATATATGTTTGTACACAACACACACACACACACACACACACACACATACACACACAGATATACGTGCACTTAATATAAGCGTCATACCTATTGGCTGATTTGCAAATGAGAAAAGCCTTACGGGAATGTCGTCATTGTTATATTTTCTTACCTTCTCTTACTAAATTAATTAAAATAAAAGAAAAGCAAACATATTTTCATATATCTTATTCTGTAAGTGTTATTAATAATTAATTGAATTTCAGCTTTTGCATTTAATCTTCCGCTTTTGTAGGCAGCTGCTTCTTTGTCCTCAATCAACTTCAGTGCAAAGTGTTTTAGAGAATTTAGTTGCGATATTAATTATTCTACGGTCGATAAGATTTAATAAAGAATATAAACAGAAGAAATATAAATATAAATTATAGATTAAAAAAAGAAGACAAATTGGTAAGTGATAAGATTCCCGTTTCGTTCCAAATCAGTAAGGCAGATGCTTGGGTTTACCTGGTCTTGAGTAAATAATTTTTAGGGAAGCAGATCTTATAGAAATTATGGGGGAAAACATTTTCGTAATATCAATTCTCTCTATATTTGTGTATTTATGTGTGCACGATAATTAACTCTCTTATTAGGTTCCCATACATTTTATCATCATCATTAATCCTTGATTACTGTCACGAGTCCCTGGTCTCTTAAAGAGAGTTACCCAGATTCCAAGGCGTATAAGAGATTAACATCACAATACGTCCCTTGAACGGTAAGCAAGTCCATCTTAAGGGTTATCTACTGGTGAATAGACTGGGATGTTTTTCTCAAGCAAAGAGGAAAAGAAACCCCGCAAACCTTGAAACTGGTTCCTCTCATGGCCATCCCTGTGCACTTAGGGAAGAATATTACTTCTTTGTCTGCAACCATCGTTATCACACTGTCAGATGCTGTTAATTGTCAGATAGTTATATCGATTCTAGGTGAGAGAAATGTCAGGGAAATGCTTTTTCTGTGTGTGACGACAATTATTCACAGAAATATATAAAAATAGTGGAAATTTACACATAATTAATTATGCGAGAAGGATCAAGCATAGAAGACATATGCATAGAGAATGTAGCAAAAGAGTTATTCCGGTAATGGTTGAGGAAGACAGCTGCAACCAAACAGGGTTTCCCACAGATCCAAGATGACACTGATCATAAAGGACTTACAGCATCCTCTGTGTTCTGCGACCAAAGGGTTTATATAGAAAAGAGGCAAATTGGCAGCGCAATAACTCACAGTGCAGTAAATTCAATGAAGATCTGTAATTCTCTGTCTCTAACCTTTTTTTCTTCACAAATTTGTACTTAAAGAAATTGGTGAGGCCGAGCCCAGAGAAAAATGTCTCCGTCCTCAGTTTTTGCAACTCGTTCATCTTACAATCTCTCTTATAAAAACCACCAGAGAAAAAAAATCCAGTCCTTCTCAGTGAGATGATGGTGATGTGCATATATCATGATGGACTACATGGTCACCAACATGTGGCATAAATTAATGCGTCAGAATTACTCGGACACTGACCGATTGCGTGCAGAACGTTTGCCTCCATGTATGCATCTCGGACAGCCCTCTTCCTTGCACTTAGATATTATACTCAACTTACAGTGCTTATCTGTAGCACTGCCAGGTTAAGCTCTCTGGAGATTTCTGGAAACAGACTTCCAGAAGAAGCTGTTTAATTAAACTTGGTCAACGCCCAGACACTCCCTTGGAATGTCTTCTGGTAAATACACCGCTAGTACACTACAGGGTGTAAACTTTGATGTATCGTCAACTGTATTTCCTGGCCTGAAAGAGATTTGGAAGGCTTCGAATGACAGATTTTCAGTCTTTGCCATAGTTTGAGCCTGTACTTAAACTCCATGGTACAAATAAGTTGAGGAAAAACCAGACATACCTGAAATACACCAACATATAAACACAGCATCCAGGGATCTCCGATGTTGTCAATGCTAAGAGCAGACCATCGGGAAAAATGCTTAGCGATATTTCGTCCAACTTTACGTTCTGGATCCAAATGCTCCTGGGGTCGACTTCGGGCTCGATAAAATAAGTAACACTTGAACACCATGGTCGATGTGATCAATTTACGCCCTCCCTCGAAATTGCTGGCTTTATGTCAAAAATTTTATAAATAATAAAAGAAGAGGTGAACTAGCAGAGTCGTTACTAAATCGGGCAAAATGTTTAGCCGCATTTCTCCCGTCTTTTTTATATTCTAACTTTCAGTGTCCGCCGAGAACAACTTTATATCTTTCATCCTTTTGTGGTTCTATAAAACAAATACCACTTAAATTTTCGAGGTATTGTAATCCATCTGCACCTCCCTTCAAAAGTGCAGGCCTTGCGCCATCATTAGAAAGAATTATTGACAGCTATTTTAATCTCAACTTTTGTGTTTAATCCTGCATTATTTGAAGGAAGCTGCTTCAATACATAGAGCAAAAGGTTTGAAGACTGTTAGGAGAACAGTCAATTATATCGACTCCAATATTTGGATGGTGTTTTGCTTCAACCAGAGAAGGATGTCAGGCAAAATGAGACCGCGGTGGAATTTGAATGCACAACTTAAACTAAAGATGTTTACGACACTTAAAGAACTTTGCCAAAACTAAAAATAGCAGCTAAAAGAATACAATGTACAAGAACGAGAGCGCACCTGGATTGTGACCGAGCCTGCTAGAAATAAGAACCAAATTTCCCTTGCTTCCTAATGTATTACGTTAAAATAGATATCTTAAGAATGCACTGAATAACGTCGTATTAAATAGAAGTTGCCGGAATAAAAGTCGGAGTGGTCACGGCTTGATCGCTTTTGATCGTATGTATACTCAATCAGGGCCGGGCTGTGTCTAAATACGAAGAACATCAAACGGTGCATCTCTGCTGTCTGAGACAGTATGAAGAATTTCAAAGAGAGATTAAAATCATCCGACATATTTAAGAGAGAAGAGAGTTCAAAGTGACTTGATAGCAAAGTGGGTGGGGGTTGTTTAGGGGGATGGCGGGGGGTATGATTTCATATAGCTTACAGAAATCATAACGACGTGGAACGACGACAACTACAACGGCGACTGTGATATCAACAACGACAACAACAACAATAGTAAAACTACAATTTTCACACAGACACCAATGCTGTCCTCCTTCGCCTACTCCCCGCCCTCCTCGCCCTCCTCCACCTTGTCATCGGCGTTGTCGACATCATTGTCGTCAACCTCAACAACAACCACCAACACAAGTACAGAATACCAAAAGTCAAGCAGGGAGATTGTATTCATGTGTTTGTTTGACTGACGAGAAATAGCAGCCAGATCTTTCTCTACATGCACTCAATTACCATACGGTCTTCAGTACATTTTTCAAGACAAGATACAGAGGTGGGGGGACAGGACGGATACGACAGGCATGGCTTTCATTATTGACTTGCTTTGTTATAAGCGACCTTGGGTGAAACAACAGGAAAAATCACGGAAAACATCACAATATCACCACAGCCATGTAACCACCACCACCACCACCACCACCAAAACCACCACCATCACCACCACCACCACCATCACCACGGCTGCTGCCACCGCCATCGCTACCAGCACCATTACTAATGTTGTTAATACTGCTTCAGTCATCATGGCAATTGCAATTAACAGTGCTACTATCTTCGTCTCCATCGTCACTACTACTACTACTACTACTGCCAACATTACTAACACTGCAAAAGAAAGCCTCACCTCTGCTTCTAAAATCCAAAAGAGACGACTAAGAACAGCGTTGGCCACGAAGTAAAGTCTTCCTGAAAACTTCTCTAAATACTAAATCACTAAGACTCAACAGAAAGGCAACGCTGCATGCGGACAATGATGAGGATGATGATGATGATTTTGATATGAAGGTGATGATTTAGTTGTCGCTGAACCGGCAGAAAAGAAATGCCCCATCGTAACTTAAGAAGGTTTGACGGATCAACAATATGGCACTTCTTTATGTGTGCATAAGTAAATGCATAATGAATTTGCGTATATATATATATATATATATATATATATATATATATATACTAGAATATGTTACAAAAAGAAAATATAAAATACACGTGGAAATGTAAGGGTAAAATATGAACAAAAATACACTTGCAAATAGAAAAAGGCTTTTTATGACAAGTAACAAATATATACATTTAGTTGGACTGAAGTAGTCATAAGAGTCATAAAAGTCATTATTATGAAATGATTATAAGGTGATAATAAAGGCAGAAAACAAGGCGAACCATGGTTTCGGCAAGACTATTCATCGCTTTGAAAACAACGGCTAATACACCGGCTAATATATATATATATATATATATAATATATACATACACACACACACACACACACACACACACACACACACACACACACACATAAACACACACACGCACACACACACACATATATATATATATATATACATATACATATACACATACATATATAAAATTTAAAACAGTTTGATTCGGTTCTATGTGAATAAAACTTTCGCAGGCCTCTAACAGAAGCCCGTCTCTCTCAAGCTTTAGACTACCGAATGGGGAGAGACAAGGAAGACAGACTGCTATTGATCAAGACGGGTGAGATGGTAATGTGAAAGATGTCATCAGTTGCTTAGCGACACCAGTTTGTTTAAAAACAGGAATTATTTTGACGCGCGGATGGACACAAACAAAACTGGTGATGTCTGGATGAGGCAGAAGTAAGGCCACACCTTCTGGGTTGAAATTCTGCATTGGTCAAATTTGACATTCATCCTTTCGGAATCGATAAAATAAGTACTAGTTGGGCACTGGGAGTTAATGTGACCTACCTACCTACCTATTTCTTCCATAAAAGTGTTGGGTTTGAGCAAAAATATTAAACCGGTATAGACGATTTTTGTCATTCCACTCAAGGCGTGGGGTCGCGTACCATGTGTAATACATACATACATACATACATACATACATACATACATACATACATACATATATATATATATATATATATATATATATATATATATATATATATATATATATATATATATATATATATCTTTTTCTTTTTTATATATATGCACATGTGTATGTATACATTATAGAATTCAATAATCTGATGCCATAGCTTTCGTATAATTGTATTCACAGCTGTTCAATTGAATTTCTGAATTTTATTCAAAGAAATTATTTATCCTTCTATGTAATCGACACAATTGCGTTTGCATACTACACGCATACTTACATACAAACATGAATACATACATACATACATACATACATATATATATAATATATATAATATATATATATTATATAATTATATATATGTATATATGTGCATTCATACAGAGACATACATATTCATTCATACACATATATACGTATATACGCACATACATATACGTATATATACATATATATATATATATATATATATTATATATATATAATATATATATATATATATACACATTTGTAAATACACACACACACACACATATATATATATATGTATATATGTTTATATGTATATATATATGTATGTATATACCTAGAGAAAAGAATAATCTGGGCGTGTTGGGAATATCTTTGATCTTTTTGTCTTTTTCTATTCATTACAACTGTTCCAGAGTCAAGCTACAACAACAGGTCAATAACGATTACGTTTTATGTTTAATAATGAATACCAACGATCCAAATAAAATCCCCCAAATCACTTTTTTTAACGACACAAATGTCTTTGTACAAAATATTTATATTATATTTCCCATTTTACTAGACAATAACATTGAGAAAAATCCTTTCAGTCTGGTGAGAGGGAAAAAAATCAACAAAAATGGAAAAGAATTGGAAAAAAAGGCGCAAAAAACCCCGGTGCAATAAAATCGAGCGAAAGAAGTGACAGTTGGAGAACAACATTCACTTGCAAAATTTGATAAACTGTTAAATTGCATGACTTCAATGGCGGTTTGTTTTTGTTGCGTTTGCATTCTTATTTCTTTTTTTGTAGTTATTTTTGTCATTCGCGAATATTTATTTATTTATTTATTGTGTATTGAACTCCGCCGCTACTCCAGTTGGTAAACTGTTAATCAGATGAATATTCAATTGGATTTTATCGTCATTCTTCTACTTCTTCTTGGTTTTGCCATCATCATCATCATCATCATCATCATCACCAACCATCATCATCATCATCATCATCATCATCATCATTATTATTCTCTTTACGGTGTTCAATTATACGCACATTCACCATTGTGTTTTAATTTTTTACTGTTCTGAGCCCGCAGTTACTTTCTTTCTTCTTATTATTATTGTTATTATTATTAGTATTATTATCATCATTATTATTATTATTATTATCATCATTATTATTAGTATTATTATCATTATTATTATTATTATTATTATTATTATTAGTATTATTATTAGTATTATTATCATCATTGTTATTATTATTATTAGTATTGTTTTTGTTGGTGTGTTAAATTTTGGATAATTGTAAAGTACGTGTCTGTTCATTAATATTCTTTTGTATAATATGCTTCAATTTTGTGTAAGATTTTAAAATTTTGTTTTTATCATTTCATTCCTTTTTGGTAACTTTTATTTGCTTTACATTTCTCTACTTTTTATTATTTTTTTCTTAAATTGCATTTTTTCTTCGTAAGTTGTATTTTTATTTTAGGTAAAATTTTATTGACGCTTTACAAATTTAATTTTTTTTGTAAATTTTATTGGTTGTTTATATATTTCATTACTTTTTATTTTTTATATATACATCTTATTCTTATTCTGCTGTTTGGTGTTTGGCGTTGGTGTTTAAGTCTTGTGTTCTATTGATATTCAATTGAGATTATTTTAAATTACAGGGCTGTAAATTAAAGCGTCTATTTTATATAATCATATTGTTTTTCTTTTTCTTTACACATTTCTCGTATTTGGCGTTGAATCTTCTTTTCTATTTGTGATCAATTTGCCAAAAACTGTAAATTATGTCGGTGTTTGTTTATTGATATTTTTGTGAATTAATTTAGAATTTATTTATTTGTTTATTTTTATTTTATTTACGTTTTATGTTCAATTGGTACTGAGCTCCGTTGTATCAGTTTAGTGTTCACTGTAAGTGTTTTTACTGCTTAATTTAAGGAAATAACTCTAAATTATATCACATTATTATTGCGTTTTATTCATGCGGTTGCATCTTTTTTTTTATAGATGACGAAGGACCTGCGATCAGTCTGTTATTAAATTTGGTGTCCTCTTCTTTTATTGTGTTTGATTGTGTTTTATTTTATTAGGTACTTTGTGAGTGGTTGATTCGGAATTTCAATATTTCATAGTGTCCATGTACTTTTATCACATATGGGGTAGAATTGTGGGCTCCATTTTGGATGGTGTTGTTGTTGTTGTTGGTGAGGTAATTTTAAAGTTGGATTTATGTAAGTTCCCTTTTAGTGAAAAAAGATTTATGTAAAAAATGCTAAAACCATTTTAACGTGAAATGTTGAAAGAGTTTTACACCAAACTTATTTTGTTGTCATTCGTTTTGCTTTAAAGAATTTTGGATTTGTTTCCTGTGATTATTATAGAGTTGCATTTAAATTATTTAACTTTGCAATTTCCGTTTTACGTCCATTGTATGTTCACTTTTGAATTTTGTGATTCTGTTTTACATCTGAAGACTGTATAGAAACTTTGCTACTGTTGTTTGTCTAAGGTTTTTTGTGTTGTGCCATCGTTTGCCTTCCATTATACTTTTTATGTGACAGCTCTATAGCAATATTCTTTAGAATAAAAGATTTGTTTAATAATTGAAGCGTGAATAAAATCACAGAAGATAAATGTCAGCATACATAGGGCTTTAGTTTTTATTAGACGTTCTAGTTTCAGAAATAGTAGAAACATCATATTACAAGTGCATCTGCAGGGTAATTAAGGGCAGTAATTACAGACCTGTAATGAACTATAGATCTTATATATGTATTTGAGAGCCATCACTGTGTGTTACCATGAAGATAAGCATTGGGTCTATACAACATGGTCGTGTACACTAAATGAACGAATAACTGTCTGTACGTTGCAATTCTTAGTGGCATCGTATAGTTACCAAGGATTCTGTAAATAATCGAATTTCTCGATTTAATTTACTGTAGCAGTCAATAATAGTGGACATATAAGCAGGGCGTCGTAAATTGTTAAAGAAGCTACACAGTTCTTGACAAGGATTCCATCAAGACTAAACGTACCATTTTAGCTGTTCCCATATTTCTATTAGAAATCATATTTTATAGATGCAATATTTACATACTGAATATTAAATAGCATATCTTATTATTATTTACATTATTCGTGGCTAAAAACTATGTAACAAATCTCATTACGCAAAAAATTCTGATATATATATATATATATATATATATTATATATATATATATATATATATATTATATATATATATATATATATATATATTTATATATGTATATGTAATTCCTTCTTTCTCTCTCTTCCCCTCTCACGTAACCGCCGGTCTACAAGCCTTTCGGCTTCTGACCACCGCCATGTCAACTTAGCTAAGCTAAGTTGAACTGTCAAAAGTCGTAAGACACCCGCTGTTTTTGTCCTGTTATTATTATTATTGTTTTTTGTATTTATATTCGTGTGGCATCATCCGTTTTCTGTCCTTGTTTCGTATACATTCGATCCTTTTTCCAAAAAATCTAATGCTCGTAGCTTAGTTTTTCCTTGGGGATGGCCAGATCGGAGCGATCTCAAGATTAATCAGCCGAAATTGCGAGGACGATCTGGTTCTTGACTGAAGATTAGAGGCTTCTGTTTTTGTGTCGTCTTTTTGAATGTTTTGCGTTCTTGTCCCATTTAGTATTTTATATATATATATTTTATACATATATTATTGCGGCGTAACGTACATCTTGTTCTCTTATATATATATGTATGTATACACACACATACACACACACACACACACACACACATATATATATATATATATATATATACCAGAGTAAGCTTATAAATGCGAAACAAGTTGGAAAAGATAGTACTCGAATACCGGAAGTAGAGTAATATTCTTTATCTTTGCTAATTTTTTTAGCATATGTGTGTGTGTGTGTGTGTGAGAGAGAGAGTGTAATACATTACATAGAGAAATACAATTGACAATCTACCAAATTATTACATTATAATATAATATATTATACAATGTAAGATAAGATAACTAATTAAAAAAAAAGAGACCCAACAATTTGTTTGGACTTATATACAATATTTGATTTATAAATAATTCATATCTATGTATATAAGATTCTTCAGGGCCTTTGTTCAAAAAGACAGACAAAATTTCAAGGAAAACGATTGCCAGATTGCATAATACTGATTCAAAATACTTGTGTTTAGGAGCGACAGCATTAACAATTGAAATACTTAAGTACAAAAAAAGAACAGAACCGAATGGAGAAAACAATTGAGTAAAGAAGACCTATAACAGTCGAAACATGTTTTTATATATCTCTGATAATATTAATCTAAATGAATTTAAATCGAAAGTAATCACTGGCCATTTTAATGATGTATAATAATAATAATGATAATATATAATAATAATAATGATAATATATATACACATATATTTATATATACATACACACACACACACACACACACCACACACACACACACACACACACACACACATATATATATATAATATATATATATTATATATATATATATATATATATATTATTTGTAGATAAATGAATTATCTTATTACGGATTATTCAAATGATAACCGATACCTGGGTAGCAAAAATCACAAGAGAAAAAGCACGGTTGAGGTTACGACCATGGGGTCTAAAATCCGTGCCTTAGTGCGGAAATTTGAAGTTTTATATATTTAGTGTAGGAAGAAATGGAGCTGAACGAAGACTTAACAAAATTCCTTTTTATTATTTTCTACATATGTTTCAAAGGCTGCAAAGTCCCTAATTCGGATTGAATAAGGAGTCCATTTTGCATCCTTCTCTTCAGGAAAATCCAGGAACTTAATTCTCCAACAAAATGTACAGCAAGCTTTTCGACAAACGCTCACGAGGAGCCCATGGAAAAAAGCTTGCTGTACATTTTGTTGGAGAATTAAGTTCCTGGATTTTCCTGAAGAGAAGGCTGCAAAATGGACTCCTTATTCAGTCCGAATTAGGGACTTTGCAGCCTTTGAAACATATGTAGAAAATAATAAAAAGGAATTTTGTTAAGTCTTCGTTCAGCTCCATTTCTTCCTACACTAAATATATATATATATATATGTATATATGTGTATGTATATATACATATACATATATATATACATACACATATACATATACATACATCCTTGGAAGCCACACACAAGGTACAGGATATATATATATATATATATATATATATATATATATATATATATATATATATGTATATATATATATATATACGCCATTCTGCTTAAATAATGGAACTGGAGATACAATATACTTACGTTTCTCACGTCTGTTTTCATTCCTACACTTCACTCTGTATTTCATATCTTCTCTATAATAACTATTACTTAAACCATTTTCTCGCACCGTCTCTGATGAAGGGATATATAAAATATCCCGGAAATTATCTGTAAGACCTTGTCGTTATAAATGTTTTGAAAACTATTCACAGTTTTGGATTTTTTTATCTCATTCTTTTAATATATATATATATATACACACACGCAAACTGAGGAAAAGAAATCCTCCAAAGGGATGTGTTAAACATCCAATTCACTGATACGTCAGTTGAATACCATATAAGTATTGATATAACGCAATTATAAAGATAAATAAGGAAATACTATTCACAATTCAATAATTTATTTATATTATAATATTACGTGAAATGCTATGAATATGATATAATATAATATTATATAACATAAAGAATTATTAAACCATCTAAGCGAACTGTTATTATGTAAACATATGTCAGTCGAAACAATTTGTTGGGCTTTTATGGCTTAAATAATTGGTTATGTTATACAATATTAAGCAATATTATATTATATTCATTGTACATCATGTAATATTATAATATAAATAAATTATTGGATTGTCAATATCTTTAATATTATATTAAATTATTGGATTGTCAATTATCTTTAATTTTTATATATATATATATATATATATATATAGATATATATATAACCTTCCTGTCTCCACTCTTTTGGCTTTAAAAACCTACTTTGCCCTTGTTATCCAAAACTTCCGGCCTTTCAGCATGAGTACTTCGTAAACACCAGTCGCGTTTTTTTTCCCTCTGTTCGCCCACATCGGGATCTTTCTTTCGTCTTTCTTCCTGCTCTTATGTTTCCGACGAAGAGCTCCGCTCGAAACGTCATACCCTCCTTCTTTCGTTTTTCCTGAGCGCCTAATAATAATATAATAATATAATAATATAATATATATAATATATAATAATAATAATAATATATAATATATAATAATAATAATAATATATATATATATATATATATATATATATATTAAAATTATAAGTATCTGAAAGAATGGAGTTGAACGACTAGTTAACAAATATCGCCATGGGCTCCTTGAGAGCGGTCAGCTAAAAGATTTTTGTGCATTTTGAAGAGAAATCTGCATAATGTACTCATTATTCCTTCGGAATTAGGAATATGCAGCCTTCGAAACATATGTCGAGAATTAAAGATATTTGTTAACTAGTCGTTCAACTCCATTCTTT
>NC_043015.1:35805369-35815369 GCF_006345805.1 Octopus sinensis
TTAAAATTCAAATAGTTGAGTGATACAATTGTTTAACTAAACAAAAGAAGAGCGATCGCTGATTAGTTGACACAAATATGGTATTTCTACTGAAAATTGCTCTATTTTAAAATTCAATAGGTTTTAAAAAATCGAAGCTGTAACATGTATCAAAAAAGAAAAAGAAAAAAAGGAACATCGTTAGTATGAAAAAATGTTTCCGGGCGTGTATAAGAGAATAGAATGTTGAATCTTGTTAATGAAACAACACATGTGTCTGCGTAGAAATGTATGATTGGGATGGAGAATAAGCTGTGACTTGAATTGAATAAATTTAAAAAGCTACTAGGTTAATTAAATGTAAATTAAATTTACGAAAATTGCTCTTAATTAAATCTCAATTAATTGAAAGTTTCGTTGCAGATCGGAATAAGAAATATGGAAAAGTGAAGTAAATAACAAGACTTAAATAACTTCATAAATATAATTTATATAATTAGAATAATGAAAATAAAAAAAAGAGAACAAAATACTAAATATACGATAAAATGCGTGGGGTTAAATATGCCTTTGAACCATGGCGCCTAAAACAAAGTGTTTGTTATACAAATATTTATGTAAACATTGTAAAGTACACTTTTTCACACAGGGAATAAAGTATAAAATCCTAGCAAACAACAAGCTGATGCTGCTGCTGCTACTACTACTAATACTACTACTACTACTACTACTACTACTACTACTACTACTACTACTACTACTAATAATAATAATAATAATAATAATAATAATAATATAATAATAATCCTTTCTACCGTAGGCATAAGACTTGAAATTTTGGGAGAAGGGATTAGTTGATTACATCAACCCCAGTACTTGACATGGTACTTGCTTTATCGATACCGAAAGGACGAAAGGTAAAATCGACGTCGGCGGAATTTGAACTCAGTGCGTACAGTGCTGTACGTATGCTGTATATTAAGGCGTTACTCGTTTTATGGTGAGTAACTCTGGAAGTAGTCTTCGAACGCAGACTTTGGAAGTATGTGCCCTTCTATTACACCTCTTATGCTAACTCTCTCTTTCCGTTTCTGTCTCTCCCCCTCTCTTACCCCTCTTCCCTTCTCTATGTAGCTTTCTCTTACTCTCTCGCTCTCATACATACATTCAGACTTTAAATCTGGCGAGCAGGGTGGGTGCAGAAGCGATACCCTGTTGCATTTGGCTGCATGGACCCATACGACAGACGAACAACATGCTCTTTGTGATGGTGTGTGTTTGGGGGATTTGATCCAGTCTATTATCCCTTTTTAGTAAAGGGATGTTCTGGCAGATGATGTCCTGGAGGAGGGGATGAAAGAGGAAGAGGAAGAGGAAGAGTAGGGAAAGAAGAGGGAGAAGGAGAAAGAAAAGAAAAATACAGGAGTGCGTTGACACATTAAGTTGTTCGTAGAATCTTCTTTAATAGTGAAATGACCGGAAAGTGAACTGTTGTGGTCGTAGCTTTACAAGAATACAGAAGGTATCTAATAATTGCTGCAGAAGTGAGTTTCGTATGCGGGGCCTGCTATCATACGTCCTAGTCTGAGGTCATTAGGTGAAGGTACCTTTGCTATTATGTCTGTGGCTCCCTTGCATGCACTACTTTTTTTTACTTTTGTGTATCTTAGGAATACCGTAAAATTGACTGGCTTTTACCTTTGAAGTTAATCATATCGTCGTATTCCTTTTCGGTGAGCCCTTCTCTGTATAGGTTTATCAGAATTTTTAGGCTAGAGTTACAAAGAATACTGTGTCCATTAAGACTACTACACTTCCTTTATCAGCCCCTTTCATTGTTTTTGTTTTATCATCCTCTAATCAGTTCAGCTCAGCCCATTCTTTCTTGCTGAAGTTTGGATTGTATTTTTGTCTGTGTATATGTTGATGTAGGTAATTCCTAAAGTGTTCAGAGAAATGATGAAGAATTTTGTTCTTACCTTCTGATGGGGTTGTAGTTACATCTATTTATGGCTAACGATTCGTCCTCGTTATATTTGTCCGCGAGTCGTAGTTTTCTACAGAATTCCGCAACATATTCTTTCATTTCGTTGTAGTTGCGACGTTTGGGGTAGGGGTTGTAAATTTGAACCCTTTGGAGAGTGTGTTGATCAGATTTTGGTAGGGGAGATGGTTCTGGAGTTTAGATGGGCGTGAACGTGTTTGAGTGTTGTTTTGATTTTCTTATTTTTAGGAAGGGGTTGTTGCAAGCGTTTTTGTTTGAAAGACAGTTTCAGACTTTAAAAACCAAGTGGCGCTTTTTTCCCAGCGTTGGATTTCAGTTTTTCTTTTTCAAAATACTGCCAACGTTGTTTGCTGAACCACAGAATCAATTTATTTCTCTTTGTCTCGGTCTCGCATTTGAAATATTCTCTAGATGATGAAAGACAAAATAATAGTTGGTCTAGAATAGGTGATGCAGCATCCGATTCCCTACGTGTCATGCATTTATCTAGAGATACCTTCAAAGAATGGAATGTGAGATTCAAGTTCGTGGCAGAGTTATATTTCCAAAGAGTGTTTATAGAAAATAAGGTTATGCGATTGCAAATCCGATAAAAGAAATATTGAATTAGCTTTAACTGGGAAAACTTCAGGAAGAAGATATTAACAGTGGTACCTGTACGGCAGCCAAGTTAAAATACAGTTGGACGTTGCTTCATAGAAAGTCTCTCGCTATTTTCTGTTCACGGACTTACACTTCATAGAACTTATGTGGCATCAATTCAGCTGAGTGCCCTAATGTAGCAGTTACCATTTTCGAAATTATTAACAATATCTGTCAGAAAGGTTTCAAATTTTGGCACAAGACTTGCATCGACCCCAATAATCAGCTGGTCTTATTTTAATGACCTTGAAAAGATGTAAAGTCACCCTCAGTGGAATTTGAACTCAGATCGAAAATACAGACAGAATACCATTAAACACTTTGCCCAGCGTGCTAACCATGCTACCATCTCGCCTTTTTTTATAACATCTGCAATGATTTGTTACTAGTAAAAGAAAATGGTAAATTACTTCAAGCACACAGACACGGTGGTCGGCCAGAATTGACAATTTGAAATCATTTGCATCAGATGCCCATGATATCAGTTTGGCCCTACAAGATGGTCTTAAAATTAATACAACAAAGTGCAGAAGTAATAACACTCATAAAATAAATGTCTCCCAGTCAGACACCCACTCATGTAATCTTTTCCTGTTCCAATATCGTTGTTTCCGTCAATAAACAAAGGATAAGATGGCTGCAAAGAGGTGTTACTGAAGTAAGCAACACTGAAAAAGTCATAAGTATCTGCAAAATGACGAAAGCCAGTTCGATATATGCTGAAATATTTAGAGTCATTACTTTAAATTTCATTTTCATTTAATTGACGAATCTCTCTTTAGAAATCTAACACGATTCGGAGAACGAGAGAAAATAAGGTTGTTTTTCATTCCTTTAGGACAACCAGCGGAAAATATGTACTCAACAAATTGCCATTTTTAAGAATGGGCTGAAATATTCATAAGCTGAATTTGGAGGAATGATGCTAGAGCTGTGAAATCTTGTATAGTTTAACTTCAAATCTTCTGATGAATAATTGTATTATTTCTTTCCAGGTAAATGTGGCTGTTCGGGGAAGACTTCAAAAGTAACTAGTGCCGACTTCACACGCAAAGGGACGAAATTTGGCACCGTAGTGTTATCAATTAGCTGCAGAAAATTGTTTAGCCTTTACTGCCGTTCAAGCTGACATGGTTACTACTTCAGGGGTAACGCTTCAGGCTTATCAACAGTGCAGAAGTGGGCAGCTGAATTTAGGAGGTCAGTCGTGAAGATGACCCGACGTCTGGACGTTTTGCAACTGTCACCAGCGAGGAAGGCATTGGTGGTGTTCAACCCATGTTGATGGGTGACAGGCGAGTTACTAGAAATCAAATAGTTCATTCTGTTACCATATCCCGCGAGAGAGTTAAGAATATTTTGCTTATTGAATTTGGTGTGAAGAAGATTTCTGCTCGGTAGGTACCACGTCTTTCGACATCTGATCAAAACCTCACGAGGCTGATTACAACCACGCAAAAGTCTGACACTCTTTTAGGAAGAAAATGACGCTTTATCAGAAAAATGCTTCCTGCGTAAGAAGAAACCGATGGAGACTTCTCTCAGAATAAATTTTCAAACGTAATATGTTGAACTTTGCTTGATTCCAACGGAATATTGATTTCAGATGGCACTCAAAGAATTATTCCACGATGCAAATTATGTCTGATGACGGCAAAATTTAGGTTAGTGATTATGTGATCTTAGATAATAAATTTATGATTTTAAAGTTTAAATAATTAAATAATTGGAAGGTTTCCCAAAGATAATTTCAACTTGACTATAAATCTTTTAAAAAATCACTATGTATGTGTGTGTGCGTTTGTGAGTGTGTGCGCTGTGTATGCGTGTATGCGCCTTGAGGTGTGTAGGTGGCATAAATATGTATGCGTATATAATGAAATGTACGTATGTATATATAATAATAATAATAATAATAATAATATAATAATAATAATAATAATAATAATAATAATAATAATGTAACAACAAAAGAATGAGACCTCTATATTAGAGAAATAGAGGGTTATGTATACATGTTATATATTAGAACAAACAGTAAAAGTTTGTCGTTGTATTACTCGGAGTTTCGAATGCCGGAGCGATGTGCGACGATACGTTCTTGTCAGCTATTAATGACAACTTTTTACTCTTTGTTCTAATTTATAACATACACACACACACAACCATGTGTATGTGTATATATCTGTATATCTCTGTATATTTATATATACATATACAGTCTCAACACATGGCTCTTGAATACCATTCACCATTATCTACACAGCCCTTGGCAGGGTACGTTCCATGGACCGTGCCCCTGCTATCTCTCTTTCTCCTCGTATCCACCCCGCCGTTGCCCGCCTTCCGTCACCTCTTACCCCTCCATCTTGCCCGTCCAACGTACCATCCTCCGACCCTTCCGGCGACTCCACTCCGACCTCTCCACCTCGTACATCTTCCCCAACCTACCTTTTCCCACCTTCAGACGAGCCCACAACCTGTGTGATCTCCTTGTCCACGGTTTCTTCCCTAATCCCACCTCCCAGCATGGCTCCTTCCCCTGCTCCCGCCCACGCTTCCGTACTTGCCCCTCATTTTCAGCATCACCATCCTCACGAGCATCCATCAACCGACTCCTTTACCTGCACTTCTAGCAACGTCATTTACTGCATCTCCTGCACTTTCTGCCCTTCTCTGTACATCGGTCAAAGGGCTGACCTGCTCGCGGTGCACCTACGAGATATCAACCTCGGCAATGACACCCCGGTCTCACACCATTTCCGGTCATTCAATACAACACCTGAGTGTGTTCGGATTGTCTTTGCACAGGGACCATCCGGACTCCCGCCTTCGTCGTGAACAAAGATTACTCTTCTCTCTTCGCTCCTTTGCGCCATTTCGGCTCAACTCCCCTCCTCTCCTATCTTCACTGCTACCCACCTCTCCTCCATCTCTTCATTTGACACCTGCTTCGTCTTTTCACTCCTACCCACCTTCTTTCTTCGTTGATACCTTCCCCACACGCCCCACTACACATCCTATCACCACAACGCCACCCCACCCCACACTAACATCCCTACCCCCACACCTCACCCCACAGTTTGGCAGTGTTTTGAATAATGCGTTCATGTTGAAGTAATGGATTAAGTGGTTCGCTACTAAGTAAATGGTCCACGTGGGCATAGAGAGTGAGGAAGAGAGACAGGAATATGTTGTGAGAGAGTGAATAGGGGAAAAGTGGGAGAGAGAGAAAGGAAAGAAATGGGAAAGATTGAATGAGAGTGAAAGGAAAGTACAATAAAAAAACAAAATAAAAATCAAAAAATTAGATGATAATAAATAAAAAAATAACAAATAAAAATAAAAATAAGATGCCAGTATAGTTCTTCGTAAGTGTCGGTTCGAGAGGAGAGATCAGGCGTTAAGGTTTCAGTAAAGTGGAAGATGGAGGTATTTATGTCTTAATTAAATAGATGAATTCTAGGTTAGGTGTGGACAGAGAGAATATTTAGTTCAGTGATCAGTAGGGAAAGCTAAAAATAGATGCTAAACTTAAGGTGGCGGTATTTTGATGTCTATCTTTCTCCCTCTATATAGCCACGTGGACCATTTACAACCTAGCTAACCACTTAATCCATTATTTCAACATGAACGCATCATTCAAAACACTGCCAAAATACTGCTTGTATTTACCTGGGATGATACCTAAGAGCCAATACCTTCACAGAAGCACAGATCGACCTCCATACTCTCCGCTAAAAGATGAACTGTGAACTTTATTCTCCTGTCTATATTCTATCTACATTTATTCTTCTATTTTATTCCTTATAAACAGAGAATTTCCCTTTCTAGAACTTTCGTACATTCTCACCTTGTCTCTGATGACGGAATTCCCAGTGAAACAGACATGATAGCCTATCACTTGGGATATCCCAGAAACAGCTGTAATACTTCAAATTCACCTTACTCTGAAATATTTTAAATGAATTGATATACTCGTCCTGCCTTGGCTTTTTTTGTCTTTTTCCCTCTAATATAATATATACCTATTTCTTTACTACGCACAACGGGCTAAACACAGAGGGGACAAACAAGGACAGACAAACGGATTAAGTCGATTATATCGACCTCGGTGCGTAACTGGTACTTATTTAATCGACCCCAAAAGGATGAAAGGCAATACATACCTGTTAATCTAATACATATCCTTAATACGGAAGCCTCAGCCGTGAAATTATAGCACTTATTAAGCGTACCTGGTCGCTTAGATGACCGGTGAACTCAACCCATCATATTTTGTGTATATAATATACACGCATATAAATAAATATATATATATATAATATATATATATATATATATATATATATATATATATATATATAATATATATAACTAAATGAAATGAAATGAAAAATGAAATTATAGGTTGATAGATAGATAGATAGATAGGTAGTTAGATAGTATTGAGGATATAAAGAATTTTAAATCCTTAACTTCCATACTCGTGGAAAATGCCTAATGAATCTATTAATATTATTTCTTAAGCACAAATCACGATGATATAAAAGGAACGAACATAAACAAACAGACACACACACATAAACCCATCCATGTATCTAGTAATTGTAATACATCTGCATCTGTCGCAGAGGAAACAAGGCCTGATGAGCCGGGCTGTGAACCCAATGATAACTCACACGTAACTTAAAATATATATTCCAAGCGTATACACAAAAATAAACATGCTTACCTGCATATACACGCATACATGAGTATATGCATACAAACACACACACACATACACACACATACATACACACACACACACACATATATATATATATATATATATATATATATATATATATATATATCTATATATATATATATTATACATGCATACAAGCATGCATACACACACGCATACATAGATATACACATACACACTTACAAACGTACCTATCTATCTGTCTATCTATATATCTATATATCTATCTATCTATCTAGTAAGAAAACACCCGTCCAAAATGTTCTGTCGTTGTGTTTATTTAAAGATTTTTTTCATTTACATAATTCCATTTAACGTAAGAAAGTCTTTCTTCAAATATTGTATCACGATTCCTTTGCCAGAACTTTTTTAAATGGGTACAAACCTATCTACGTACATCTCTATACTTGCATATGTGCGTGTACGTGTGTCGGTATATGAGTGTGTGTGTGGCTATATATATACACGCACACATATGTGTGTGTATATATATATATATTCCTATGAATATGCGTATGTGTTTGTATGTACATACTCAGCTAATGTAAATTTGCGTTTGTGTTCGTGTTTGCATACGAATGTGTATAGACGAATTCCTGATTGAAAGGGAACCAACTTTAAATCATCTGATTTTGATAAGATGTGAGGAATTGTATCAAAAGAAATTAAACATGAAAAACATTTTTCTTCCTGTCATAGCACCTCTATAAATATGGCGGCATCGAAAATGGTCTGCGTTTGATGCTCAAGTAGATTCTCCTTCCGATTTCCTTCAAATAAATTTCATATCTTTTTATGTTATATATATATATATATATATGTGTGTGTGTATATATATATGTATGTATTCTTGCTTCTATCGAAAAGGTGTCATGGGGCTGATGGTGATGAGGGTGATGCTGTAGTCGTCGGTATTGCTATTATTCACTGCATGATGAACCGTGATCGAGCCGGATTCTATCTAAATATCTGGTTTTCTGGGATTGTTTTACAAATAAGTCTATCGTTTATTCAAGAACATTGTATGTGTTTTGAGTGGCATATGCTGTTCTTTCTAGGTAGCTAATAGCATACATATAGCTATAAGCGTGAAGATAATATATTTCTCAGCCTTTTATTTGTTCTTCTCTTTTTTCTTGAAGAAAAGAATATTTTGCTGTGATCTGGACAAGTTAAACGTTCTTTTCTGGGAAGTCAGAGCCGAAAAAATTATTGAAAAATGTTTTTCTAACCCTTCCGTCAATTCATGAAGCAACATGATTTATTTTATTTTATCAGAAATATAAAAGAGAAAGCTAACCTCGGCCGGATTCGAAATCAGGACATAACTTACCAAAATATACCACAACTCATTTTCTCTGCGACCTCAATGACTCAGATAATTCGGCTCGTTAAGAAAGATCGATGAGAAGGAACGTAACATTAAGAGTTACACACTTTCTTCGATTTGTCTTCAGGAGAAGCAAACAGAGTGAGGTCAAGAGCGGTTCAGAGAGGATAGGATGAAAGGGTAAAGTTGAGTGATGACAATTGGATTTCGTAATCAAGAGGAGAGACATCTGTGGGAAACATTGATATTTTTGTCAATAATGGCACAGAGCGAGTTCTGAGCTAACTAAGATTTCTGTCCACATTAACAATTAAATTTCTATGTCCACAACTATTTGTCTGAAAGAAGACAACGATCGTTTGAAGGGCAAAGTGCGTAACATTCATAGCCTGGTTTAGATCAGAAGGGATTGTTGGTCAGGAGAGTGTTTAGAACGCAGAGATTGGGATTAAAGTTAAGCGTAGTATTCTATAATGTAAATATATTTCTGAGGTGAGTACGACCTTTCACGCAGGTTAATTTATATGCTGTCTGGAATTTTAGGTGAAAAATAATAAATGTTTATGGATGTGATAGCTTTCACACATCTGGGATTCATACATGCGTACATACTTATAATATAAATACATACATGTATGTTTGTGTGTCTACACACACATATATTTATATATATACATATATCTGCGCGTGTGTGTGTGTGTGTGTGTGTATGCGTGTGTGTATTTATATTATATATACACGTTTATATACATAATATATATGGGGAGTATATGTGTGAATAATAGGATATGAGTGTATATATGTATGTACGCATGAATGTGTATACAGAGAGAGAAAGAGAGAGAGAGGAAGCATACGATGATCAGATCATGAGGGAGAGATATGTTTTTACTTGTCTCAGTCCTGCGACTGCGGCCATACTGGAACATGTGATATATATATATTTATATGTATATGTATACAAACGGACAGATAGATAGCTATGCTCTGTATGTATATATGTATCTGTTTATATATCTATCCATCTATCTATCCATCTATGAAAATATATTTCTGTTTCATTTACATACATATGTATGCACTTGTATATAAATCTTTATACATACAGCAACACATATAAAGTATATACATATAGGTGTGCGTGTGTGTATAATGTGTTAAACATTTTCGCATTCATGCGTCATTCATATTCAAATAACTGATTATCAAATCTGATTAATGAAAATACATTTCAACAAGAGAAATTGAAGCAAAACTCAGATTAATTCAAAACTTATAACGATAAATTAAT
>NC_043015.1:35820369-35822869 GCF_006345805.1 Octopus sinensis
CTGGAGCTGAGATTATGTGTCACTGTACTGGCTCTCATATCATTATTACTACTATAATTATTCCTACTGAGCATTAAACGGGAGCGGAAGAGGCTGTGCCTCCGGAAAAAGGTGATAGGGTCTTAGTAAGTAGCCTATTATTATGGGAGGCGATTATCTGGGCGAGGTTTTTAGTGTTGGAGAAAGCTATCCTAACTTTATGTGAGTTAACCGTGGAGTAATATTTGGAATTTCTGGGGAAGTTATTGGCGATGGCTTGTCTAAACATGAGGGGGAGGTTAGTTCTAATCTGCTTACCAAAGGGGATTACAAACCATATATGCTTATTCCTATCAGTGTGATGGGTCGGGACGCCAGCTCTCGCATTCGGGTGGGTGATTCTCGGATGAATAACGGGTCTTGGGTTAGTGTAAGACCTCCCGGACCGATAATTATCCTTGTTCGCTAAATTAAATGCGGGAGCGACTGCCCCGGCATCCGCCGCGCTCCCGTCCTTACTTAAAATGTTAATGTTATTATATACGGCCCTATCCTGATGACCGAATGATGGCACCGGATCAATATAAATTACCTTCTGCCTATAACCGGCCTTGGATAGTGCGGCGTTATAAAATTCCGCTTTCTGCATAAAAATATCGGCACTGGCGGACAAGCCAGACAATCTTAGAGAGATGTTTTTAACCAAATTGTCTGTTACGGTTTTGGCATGATTTGAGAAGACACTGACATACTTGTGTGTGCACGTGAGTGCCGGTGTGTCTTTCTGGATTTCCTTTCTGGAGTTTCTTTCTTTCATAACATATATCCCCTGCTTGTTGTAGCAACTCAGAAAAACATAGTTGCGAGGAATTTACCTGCTCTCTGTCTTAAAAGCGAAATTATTTCCATCATGTTTATTGATTGAATTTATATGAAGTCTTAACTAGTGTTTCACACACGTATTCACACGCACGGACACACACACACACACACACACACACACACACACATAGACTAAAATGACACATATATACTCATAGGTACGTGCACATATCTATCTATCTATCTATCTATCTATCTATCTATCTATCTATCTATCTATATGAATATATATACATATTCATATGCTGACATACTGATATCATATATGTATGTAACATATGTATGTACATACATATATATACATATATATATATATACATGCATATATACATACATATATGCATACGTGTATATATATGTATAAACATGCATATATATATATATATATATATATATATATAATATATTATATATATATATATGCATACATATACATATATATGCATATAATCTAATAATAACCAGATTATCTTTATCCATCCATGTCTTGAATATCGAGTTAACAATCGCTACTTCTTCATTTTGCCGCTGTTTGCTTTCCTGCCAACACACAGGCGCGCACACACACACACACACACACACATATATGTATATATATATATACATACATACAATACAAACACATATACATACATACACTCACTCATACACACATACACAAAGTCACACATGCACACACATATATACATACCTACATCCATACATGCACATCTACACACATATATACATACCTATATATGTATACATCCATACATGCACATCTACATACATATATACATACATGTATACATGTATACATAGAAATAATCTTCTGACCATAATTGGTTCATTGTTTACATTACTTTAATGTAAATCTCTGGAAACATTACTCCACAATGTCTTTCTAAATCTACACAAGGATAGAGGGAAGAATCACATCTCAGTGTTTACTCTTCTAGAATTTCCCTCTGAGAGTGAAAGATTCTATGGAGGTCACCTGTCTGCTGAATCATGGGAAGTGTTCTATTGTCGACAAGTAATATGTCATATTTTATATTGGCAATTTCGGATAGAAGGAAAACCGTGATGTGATAAAGTGATTAGTGCTTGATCTTTGATTTCCTAAACATGGTGCCGGATAGAGTTTGAATTGTACTCTTGTTAAAAGTAATGGAGTATCGAGTTCCTATATATATATATATATATATATATATATATATATATATATATATATATATATATATGTGAAAGAAGGTTTGAAAAGGCAATTTTAAAGATGTTTATTCACTTGACCTGTTTCACATTTTTTAGAAAAAGATTGTTAAAAAATGCTAAAATAGGTTGGTTCATCTTAAATTATTTGTAAACTTCTAAGTATATCTCCTTCTGTGTATGTATATACTATAAAAGAAACGTGTTTATTGAACTCCTAGTACTTTTTCTGTGTATATATATATATATAGATAATTCAAAGCAAACATGATTTTTATTGAACTCGTAATACTTTTTGTTTAATATTTTTTTCTCAGATATTTCCTTGTAAACTGTTTTTTAACATTTTCTTATTATTATCAAAGAATGTATATATATGTATTTTGATATTTTGGGACAACCAGTACTTAACGCAACAAAGCTTATACAAAGCTTTACATTTTGCTTT
>NC_043015.1:35827869-35850369 GCF_006345805.1 Octopus sinensis
TATGTACATGCCTACATCTATATGTATATATATATATACATGCATATATGGGTACAGGACATCAAAAAAACATTGAACACAATGAGAAACGAAAAGATAAATACAAAAACATGGAAACGAATTATTTTTCAAACAACGAAAGAACAGAGTATAAGACATACAACACAAGAAATAATCTCTTTCTTCAATTGTCTCCTATTTATCTACTCCGCGCATCGAAGGTAAGGACAAGACGCGACTTCGTTGAAACAGTTCTTCTCGCAAAGAAAATTAAATAAAATTTGGTGTGAACCCGTGTTTGAATTTTGCTTTGATTTCCTTCTTATTAGCAATGTTTCATAGTTTGAAAACCCTGTGGCGCTTTTTTCCATCCTTGATCTCTTCATTTTCATTCGACTAAGCCCTCAATTTTAGAAGTTCTATTTCCATCTTCATTTTTTTCCAGTGATATTTTTTCCCCTAAGGCGTATTTGTGCCTCAGGTTCATCTATAATGGCTTTGATCTGGAGTTTGCGGGGGAGAATGAACGGTGCCCTACTCAGCCACCTTTTGTGTATATCCGCTTTGTTCTTGTTTTGGATCATCTTCAAAAAGGCGAACTTTCTATCTCTGAGGGATTTCTTCCATTGAGGTACTTCGTGGTGTTTCATTTGTTATGTTGTTTGTCTATTAATCTCATATGCTTCCTTTTTCGGAGATCCCAAGGCGTATCGCTCCATGTAGTTGCTGCATGAACTACTTAAACATGTGGCAAGCGTTTTCGTCGCTGATGATTGAAACTTTCGAATTATTTAAGATGCTTATTTCTTTCACTGTATCTTATGCGCCAACTAGAAGTCAATTTCTTTACAGAAGGGTTCGTTAGTAACTTGCACTGGAGCATGCTGTATTCCTGAACCTTCCTCCGCTCTCGAAGCATTCTTCGGTTGTTTGGGTTCCAAATTCATCTCCTGCAAGTAACATTCCGCTTGCCCTTTGGTAAATCCGACACAACCAACTTTACAGCAGAATGATTCCATCTCCTGGCCTGCAAGCAAGAACATCTCTTTCCAAGTCCTCGTATTTTAAGTTCTTACGATTCTTTAACTTTCCACTGGATTTTTGTTTTTGTATTTCTGGATAGAGGAACCATGACTTGCCGGAGCAGTGTCAAAGCCACATCTTCTACAAATATGAACCTACCCTTCATATTTATTTATATACCCACTCAAAGGTCTGTTGAATAGAGAGAACGAGTCAATCACTGCTGTTGTTTTTCTGAGGCACCACTTCACTTTGGAAATCTGATACTTTCGAGTGACGATCATTCTGGCAGTTCCATAACTATTTCTTATCCCACACATTTAGCAATGAATTTACCGACATTATCATGTCTAGACTTGTATCGCCATTCTAAAAGTGCTGAATGGCATCTGGAGAAAATATGTTTAGTTCACAGGGCAAATAATTATCCACGCCACTTGCGACGCAGCTTTTTACGTTATTTTGTTTTTGCCAGAGATCAATGGTGAAAGATAGAGAGAACATCTCCTGTCAATAACCCATAATTTTCTGAAGGGCAGTCGTTGCTGGAACAAATACTCTCATTGACTCCACTGTCACAGGTAACCATTTCTTAGTCCCTATTTATACCGTGTCCCCCAGTTGTAGCACATGCCAGTATCTCAGCTATGGGTTAACTAGGACATGTGAGGACAATCCATTCGCGAGCAAGGACACAGATATTTATACACACTGACATACATACATACATATATACATATATATTATAATATATATATAGAGAGATATAGATATATATATATATATAGGCATATATATATATATATATATATATATAATATATATATATATATATATATATATATAGGCATATATATATATATATATATATATATATATATATATATATATATATAGATAGATAGATAGATAGATAGATAGACAGATAGATAGATAATCTGTGAGTTCATGTATATCTATATATATGTCTATCTATATTTATCCATCTCTATAAATATTATATGGAGGAGAGAGGGAAGGAGAAAGGGAGGTAGAGAGAGATGCATACATGCACACACACACGTGCTTATACACGCTTCTCACGCATGCATGTATGCTTGTACGGCTCTATTAGTGTATGCTTTAATGTTTTTCATATTAGATATTGGCTCCAGCAAACAAATTTCGTTGGTAATCAATGTTTTTCTATAACTTCATATGACAAACATGTTTACATAATATCTGTCAGAGCCTGTAAAACGTTAACGTCGAAGAAGCGAAGGATTATTGCTGTTTTCACTACAGAGAGAAAGAGACTATACGGCAATTGTATTCAATATATAATGGATGTATAAAGACTCGGCTGTACATAAAGAGAGCACATCAGAAAAGCTTCAAAATATATAAAGATTATAAAAGAGGAATTCAGCGTGAGAAGAAGAATGTCAATATAGATTTATTGGCTTCTATATGGATGTGTTGGCAGGCACACACACATACAAACACATACGCTAGTAATGGACGGGAGTGCGCTTGTGTGTGTGTGTGTGCGTGTGTGTGTGTGTATGTGCATACCTACACAAACACACGTATAAAGATGTATGTAGGTGCAGAAATGTACTTATACATTTATAGACACGTTTAGATATATAAGCATAGATAAAGCATTGCCGATAGGTATCACTATATATATTTTTTAATCAATGCGTGTGTATATATATATATATATATATATATATATATATATATATATATATATATATATAAACAAATCTATAACATACATACATGGGTCCATACAGGCTTATATATGTAAATATACACACACAAAGTGACGCAAATACACAATCATACACATACACGCATATATATATATATATATATATTCATCTTTCTACATATGGTTGTGTGTGTGTGTATATATTTATGTAAATATTGTCAGTGAAAAAGCAAAGTTGTGTTGTAACTGAAGACAAGTTAATTGACGCCACTCTCTTATTGCTAATTATTGTTTCCATTCTGTAGTGATTAGAGCAATGTTGGTATCGGATGATGGCAAAGAAGGACAATATCACATTCCCAAAACGACTCTATCTTAACACATACGCATATTCTAACGCACACAAACACACATATACAAAGACGCATACATACATATGAATACCTATACTTACATGCATATATATAGGCATTATTTATATATATATATATATCTTATATGTGTGCATATACATAGAACCACAAATACGTCTATATACATCTATTTCTTTCTCTCTTCCCATATATATAAAGATAATTATACTTGTACACATATATATACCCAAAACGCCTGCTTTTCTTTTGCTTTGTATATCTGTTTATCTTGCTAGTTTTCTTTCTTCCTATTTATGCTTTATGCATACTATATATTTATATATATATATATATATACATACAAACATATGCATATACGTATGCAGATAGAAGTACGTATATCTCGTTTCTTTTATCTGGAGGCGCATGGCTCAGTGCTTAGAGCATCGAGCTCACAATCATGAAGTAGTGAGTTCGACTTTCAGATAGGACTGTTTCACTCAGCTGTAGAAACGAGTTGCGACATCACAGGTGCCAACCTGTATCGGTCTTCTATAAGTGGCCTTGAACAGACTCGTGCCTCGGATGCAAATGTCCATGTCCATTCATGACCAAAAGCTTTTTACCTTTACTTAGTATGATATTTGTCTGTCTATCAGTCAACATATCTATCTATCTATCTATCTATCTATCTATCTATCTATCTATCTATCTATCTATCTATCTATCTATCTATCTATCTATCTATCTATCTATCTATCTATCCAACCATCCATCCATCCATTCACATACCCACGCACCCATCCATCCATCTATCTAGCTATCTGTCTGTCTGTCTGCCTGTCTGTCTATATCTACCGATCTATCTACATATATATTTATAGGTATGTATGTGTGTGTATATATATATATATATATATATATATATATATATGCTCGCATTCATATGTTCTGTGCATCATACACAAATACATGTGCACATGCATATACATTCTGATAATGCATATTGATATGCAAACACACACACAAACACATACACAGATTGATATCTATTTGTATATACCAATATATCTATATCCCTCTATCTATCTATCTATCTATCTATCTATCTATCTATCTATCTATCTATCTATCTATCTATCTATCTATCTATACATTTATACATCGTAACTCAGACACAGTGATGAACACAAACATATAATTTGGTAGACACATATCTAAGTGTAAATATTTATACAAGAGCAACATGTGTTTGGTCATTAAAAGCGAAGAATTCGTTCATACTTGTTCGTACAATGTCCAGTTTTTGAAGTTTTCAAGAAAACACGACCTCATTTTCCCCCTGACTTTCCATACATTCGTAATCTCATTACCTCTTTTCTCGCATCTTTTTCTATTTTTGAATTTATTCTTTTCTTTTAAACGTTTCTTTTGCTTTCATTCTTTACTGCTTACATGGTTGATTTTTCTCCTCTTCTTTTTCTTTTATTCTTACATACTTTCACTCCTCTTTCTTTCCTCTTCTCCTAATTTCCTTTCATTTTCTTTGACTTTGTGTTACATCTTCCGTTGGCTGTCTATTTTCGTTTCATTCTTGTTTTTATGAGTTGATCACAGTGGACGCCATGTTTAATGCCTTCATAATGTAACATGTTTATTCTGCTAAAGATGTTTGCCTCTTTCGTAAATAGCTCAGTCGTCAGAACTAATCCTCATTCTCTGATGACTTTCCTATGCAACATCTTCACTACACCAGTTGGTTTTCTCTGCTAAACCTCATCTTATGTTTCTTCAAATAGAGAGAGGGGGGTGAGGGTGATCTCTCCTTATCGAACCAGTGCAAACTTAGATTCGACCTATGATCCACGAACATCCCACCACCTCCCCGACGGCGACAACCCTGATACTACCACCACCACCACCACCACCAGTATCATCGCCACCATACAACTAAACGCACCACCACTACTACCAAAATCATCGGCACCACCACCACTAGCATCACTCTGATCACAAGCAACAAGACCGGCAGCGACAGCAGCAAAAATACTCCAATCAACACGACCGCGAACGGCAGCAGCATCCTCAACACCCTCGCCATCATTACCACCACCAACAATCAACAGAAGGAAGTAGAGAGACGAGTATTTACGAAGTGGTCCCGCATGGTAGATTTGATATCGAATTCTTTCTCAAATCACAGCCCACCAACTTAATACGAGACGTGCTCAAAAGGTCATCTCTGACTATTCATCGGACCTTCCCGATCGGATCATCGTGTGGATGGCCACTGAGCTGCAGCTATGTTTGAAGTGGTTGATCTGAGCTTTGCACATGGCACCTCACCAAACACCTGCTGGATCTACTCGATAGTTTGAACATCAATAAGCATTAGGCAAAATTTAATACATCTCTTCTCGGTGAAAACGGAAAAGCCGACGAGCGCACAATATAAGTTTATACTTTAGTCATGCCACACCGGTGTGACAGTCTTTTTTCTGCAAGCGCAGGAGGTGGGTGGAAAAGATTTTGCCTGCGGAGTATTAATTTTGGCGAAAATTTTAAAGTCGGATGTTTTTTTTAACACACCTCGTATAGTAAGCAGTTATGTAATCATTGGCACCGAGTAATATGACGTGATGGTCACTCCTGGCTTCGTCTTCTTCAATCAATATCGATCTAATGATAAACATTCAATAATATATATATATATATATGCACATGCACATCTATATGTGTTTGTGTGTGAGTGTGTGTGTGTGTGTGTAAGTGTAATATATATGTATATATATATATATTATATATATATGTATTTATTTTATATATATGTATTTAGTGTTATATTTATATATGTAAGCCGGTTCATAGGGTTACCCAGGGGTTTGCGCTCATAAAGCACTTAGCTTTACGTACGTCTCGTCAGACTGTGATGGTCAGTGGCTACACCCTCTTTTCAAAATGGAGGAAGAAAAAACTCATGGCTAGTTTTTGAACACACCGACAACGAAGAATGTTCAAAAACACTGTCCGAAATCCACCAAGTCAGCTTTCCGGCACCATGAGATCAGTAAGAATCGTTTCAAGTTTAAACGAGGTCCTAAAACTTCTGTCCTGGAATTTGAGGTGTACCTTGGATCGAGGAAATCTGTAATACTTCCACCCGTCCCGCTATCCAGTGCTTGCAGCGTTTAGTCCCGTTGATGTTGAGACCCGGTTTTTACGCGGATCGCGTTCACTTTGGTGAGAAATAGCGTCAAATGAGAGACACTGTTGGATGCCTGGAAAGTATTGTTTCCTTCCCTGTACATAAAATTGGACCTTACGAAACACTTCCTCACAACTGTAGATAAGGACTCTGCAGCCTTCAAGTACCTCTAAGACGTCTTCCCTAAACTGTTTGAGGTAAAAGTCAAAGCTGGTGACACACACACGCACACTTATACAATAATATGATACAATAATAAATATATAATAATATATCATAATAATAATATATATACTCCGATTTAAAGTGACAATTATAAGTAAACAATTGACTTAAAATACTGAGCTAACCCGAGCCAGAAGCGAACCAGCAATTCAATGCTTTGTGCATCCGACTGGGCCAAAAGCTCACCCATCAATGATAATTATCACTCCGATATAGTATTATACAGTTATTATTGCACTAATAGACTTCCATTGTCGCTTTTCTCCGTAATCTACAAAGCCTTCTGGTTCGTTTACAAATATTATGTATATATCTGTGTGTGTGTTTAATTTCGAATCAATTGAGCGCTAGTAAATGTTTTCTATACCGAATATCTCTAAATCTCATTGATAATATACATAAATTTTATCCATCGATTATTCAAGTAATTGGACAGCGGCTACACTGGATATTTGTCAAAGACTTTTCAGTTTTTCCGAGCGTTAAACTAATACACTTGCATGTTGTTCCCTCACCTGCCCCTGTCTTTTGCTCCAGTAGTAAAAGGGGGTAACCCTACTTCGGTCATGAATGACCATGAGATTGCACCTAGAAAGTTATCCTCCGAGACAAAAGTCCGGGAAAGGTTATTTATGGAAGACCAGCATTTGGCCATGCATACCAGCCTCCCCTTGTCATGTTACAGATGTTATCCAGGCAACACGCAACTAGGTCCGGAAATCGAACTCACAAACTTACAATCGTAAGCTCGACGCTCTAACCACTGAGCCACGCGCCTTCACTGCCTGTAGTATTTCACTATATGTATATATATATATTAGTTAAGGATAATCAGTAAGTTGTCATATTAGGACTCAGAGTTTCAAATGCCGGAGCAAAGAGCGGCTCATCTAGAAAAGTTCCTTGGACCCCGCTACATGTCTGAATTAAAGAAATTAACTTTTTGTCCACATATGACAAAATGCCTGTTACAGTTTTGGGTCCCCACAAGATCACGGATAGAATAGGATTTTTACTATGTTCCTGTACAAGTCTTCCATTTGTTTTGTATGTATTTTAATTTTTTTCATTTTTAATTGTGTGTGTGTGTCTGCGCGTGTGTGTATGTGGATATGTGTATGAGTACGTAAATGCACATATATGTTTTTTGTGTGTATGGGTATATATATATATATATATATATATATATATATATATACATACATGTTTGTGTGAGTGTGTACGCATGTAGACGTTATGAAAGCAGGAGGTTTTTATGTGTATGTAATGTGAGAATATGGGTGCGTGTATTTTTATCTTTTATAATTGTTACTCCAATTAAATATCGTAGATTGCAAGAAATTCTCAAAGAAGCTCGCTTGGTCGGAGGAAGCCACGTGGAACAGCTTTGTTTCTGTGGTTCGGTGCCTCCTAAGGAATCACGAAGCCGGAAACCATGTAGAGCATGTTGAGACCCTGGTGAAGAAGTGTAGGAAAACGGGCCGCAGGATGTCCCTCAAACTTTATATCGTTGACGTTCATCTTGATGCCTTCAAGAAGAACAGGGAGGGGTGTACTCAGAGGTACAAAGCAAGCGTATCCACTAGGATACACTGGATCTTGAACGCCGCTACCAAGGGTTGTATAACGAACACTCGATATACAATGGTGGCTGATTCGTGCAAGTAATTTACAGTATAAACGTAAATCGCGAAAAACTACTTCTAAATTTTTTTGGTCTCTCTTATGGAATCCTAGAATAAATAAATGCTACTTTTGAATCGTGTCAGTTTGACCCTCTTTCGCGTGAACATGAATGTTCACATTTGCCAATCTTCCCAATGGGAATGGATACATTTCAGAAATAATTTTATAGCAAATATTCTGCTCACTGCCACATATTTGCTTGTCATTTACTTGACCTTAACTGTTTGAGCATGTCTCCCAATGGCTAACAATATGTGCATCTCTAATCATGAGCAGGAGTGGTGCGGGAGCATCACAGCCAAGTGTTGATGCTTTGAAGTTTTAATAAATGTCGTTACAAAGGAAAAGTTTGAAGGAAATTATTAACCATTTTTCATACTTTTTAGACGAAATCAAATCGGAAATAAAAGCTGCTACCAAAAAATCGTGTTACATTTTTAACTGGATTTTCTGAAATAATTAAATAAGTTGGATGGCTATTACCTATTTCTTTACTACCCACAAGGGGCTAAACACAGAGGAGACGAACAAGGACAGACAAACGCAGTAAGTCGATTATATCGACCCCAGTGCGTAACTGGTACTTATTTAATCGACCCCGAAAGGATGAAAGGCAAAGTCGACCTCAGTGGAATTGAACTCAGAACGTAACGGCAGACAAAATACGCCTACGCATTTCGCCCGGCATGCTAACGTTTCTGCCATCTCGCCGCCTTTTGTATGGCTAACACCTGTTTAATAACTGGTACCAGAATATCACCCAAATTATCCTTCAGGATGTTGCAAAATCTACTTTTGGACTTCGCTATTTAAACGACAACAGGATTGATGATAACAGATCTAAAATTGCAGCTGTAAACACAATCGGTCGTTAATACAAGATCACTAGTGTTACCATGCTAAGACTCCAAACCACAGGCGCAAGCAAGATTATTTAGTGAAAAGCTCGTCTATGCGGTTTTTCAGTTCCACTGTCCTGCAAATCGGGCAAGTATATTCGAATATATGCCCCAAATAAGTAAAATTGTTAGACGGAACTGGCGTAGAAATCTGTCGTACACACAGACACAAGCGCACATGCATACATATGTTCATATGTATGTAAGTATATATATATATATATATATACGTGTGTGTGTGTGTGTGTGTGTGTGTGTGTGTGTGTGTGTGTGTGTGTGTGTGTGTGTGTATGTGTGTGTGTGTGTGTACTGTTACGACCCCGTGGCCATAACCCGAATTTACAGAATCAACGAGGATAGGGTGAACCCAAAACAACAACATACCAAGAAATTTTTTTCTAAAATATTAACAATAGTCAGCATAAACAACAGCTTACATACAAAAGAAATATATACACGAACAAAAAGCAAATGCTACACCAGATGTACAAAATATTTACCAAGGGAATATGCGTATATATATATATATATATATAATATATATATATATATATATATATATATAATATATACATATATATACATGTTTATATATCAGTTCAAGAATTCGAACACCGAATCCTGGTTTTTGGTTTCAACAAAATTGGCCTTACACAAATCTGGCCTCACAAATTTGTTTTTTCAAAAATATGCCTTCCAAAAATTTGGATTTCATAAAATCTGATTTTCCATTTTAGTACAAATTCTGTTTTCGAACCACCGATTTTGTACAGTGGTTGTCGAACAATGGAATGCGATCAGTGGATTTCGAACCTAGGAATGTCATAAAATCTGTCTTTTATCAATTCGGTGTTCAACCTTGAGTTTCGAACCTTGGACTTAAACATAATTAAATCTAATGTCAAAACAACCATTTAAACTAAAATTTCAAGACACAAAACGGCTGCCAGACTACATCAATAATTATAGTTAAAAAATGTAATTGTCAAACCAGAGGCTAGTTTGCTTAAATTCACACAAAACTGCTTCATACAAGCTGAGTAACCTTTAGACAAAATTTACAGTTAGTAATTACTACACAACCTGTAAAAAATGCAGGATTCAAAATTCACATAAATATTATAACGTAAAAGATTTTTTGTACTCACCCAGATGTGACACAGAAAGTATTTTAAATCCGACAAAAGTTCTGGTAAATTCCTAGGGCATAAAATAAATCCATAAAAGCCGAACACAAAACACAAGGCGCATAAACGAAACTGGCAATCGTAGCTTCCAGAATCCTAACGGACAAATTTGTCTCACAGAAAAAAGCTGTCACAAAAATTGGGCAGACCTGGTTGTCGTTCACAAAAACTACTACACCTGGTTGTTGTTCCCTCAGTTTCTCTGTCTTTGGTTTCTGTACTAGTTACATAAATAAATGAATAAATAAATAAATAAATAATAAATATATATATATATATTATATATATATATATATATATTATATATATATATATATAATATTTATTTATATATATGGGGAGAGTTTACGAAAAAAAATACGAAGACAGGTGGTGTACAAAACAAACAGATGTATTAGTATAACGCCCAGGAATAGAAAAAGTCTTGTATGTATGTATATCGAAATAGAGGGAGTGGAACAAGAGATTGGCAAATGAAGATGTAACCTTCATATAGTTACGGTAACCTCTGTTTGATGAATAGCTGACTACCCATCGTTGCGTAATTATTTGATTATTGCTTCAGATGTTCTGCTAGCCAGGAAAAGCTAGGTAGCCTGGAATTTTACCTGTACCACTCCCTCAATTTCAATTTTTATTTGCGTTCATAGCAATTCTAGTTGCCAACTGTGATCTATATATAACTCACCAGCTTATGGAATTTACTCGTGACTTTGATATGGGTAAAGTTATATAACCCTCGTGTTCAATAAATTGTTATTTTCGCTGAATCTGCTCGGTCCATTTTTTCGTTTCCATACTTGCCACGGACTGACTGCTTGAAGCTTACTAACTTACTACATTTGGATCCTTGGATCTTACCGTTATATGCCAATATATATATATATATATATATATATATACATATATATACATATAGAGAAGCTTACTTATCAATTGCATGCTTCCGGGTTCAGTACCACTGCTCGACATCTTGGGCAACTGTCTTCTATTATAGCCTTGGTCCAACCAAACTTGTGAGTAGTTTTGATAGACGGAAACTTAAAAAAAGTCCATAATCTCCCCCTCTCTCTCTCTCATTCATTTGCTCTCTCTCTCTCTTTACCTTTTTCTCTCTCTCTCTTTATCTCTCTCCCCCCCTCTCTCTCTTCTCTATATATATATATATATATATTAATTTATGTGTATGCCTTTGTGTCTGTTTTCCCCACCATTGCTTGACAACCAATGCCGGTGTATTACTGACACCTAAATGTAGGGTTTAGGCAAGAGGGAACGCGATAGAATAGGTTCGATTTCTTCGACTAAAACACTTTAAGGCGGTGCTTCATGTAAAAGAATAAAAGGATATATATACATATGATCAATAGATTATCCGTATGTATAAATACGTGTGAGAAATGAATTAGGGCTTTTGGAATATGAAGAAAAGGACGAACAGTGACTGTGCGCATGATGGAAGAGGCAGCAGGAAGTGCCTCTTGCTAGTTATCGAGCAAGAGGGCAGAGTTAAGCTTGGAGCCAAGAGATGATGAACAGGGATTTCGCCTCTTCTTCTGACCCAGCAATGGGACAGTGTTTCGGTTCACGGACAAAACACCGGTTGATCTTTGAATGCCGTCTGATCATATCTGCTTCTCTTTGGTAGAACTTCATTTGTTGAATGGAAAAGAGGCACCATCTTCAAGGTGCTATTGATATCATATGCATAAAGAAAACAAGACAGATTGGAAGAATGGTGTACAGAGAGAAAAATAGAAAGATATATGAGAGGAATGGATGGTGAAACATAATATACAACAAGAAAATGCATAGACGATCATAATAAGCGGCCTAGACAGCGATAAATAATTTGACGAGAGTTAAAGAGGAGAGTAAATAGATTACGTCCTTGAAAGCTGTGTCAAGATCAGAGAAAAAAAATCATTGCTTTCTACGGTATGAAATTCATTGTGATGAAGTTTATAAGTAAATCTTGCGATATTGCTCAACAAACGCACCTCCGAGTTAAAACATCGTAAAAATAGATTTCTTAGACCGAAATATATTTTATTGAAAGCCATCCCGAGGTTATTAAGATTATAAATATTTTTCAGACGTACAAGACACTAAGTAAATTGTATGCGAGTGTGTACGTATGAATATCTGTGTATATATTGTCTATACATAACTGCATTATTTATATACACACATAATATATTCGCGCACGCATACGCATACAAACACACCCACCCACACTCGCACACACAATGTTTATACGATTGTTCTTCGAATTATTACAACCACTCCTAATGTTTATTGCTATTATTGCTATCATCATCATCATCATCATCATCATCATCATTATTATTATTATTATTATTATTATTATTATTTCGTGGACATGTTTTTATTGCGTAATATCAACTACACTGCTAAGCGAAGTTCTGTATAGAATGCTATTCTCTGCTTTTATATATTATATTGTTTTCAAAAATGATGTTTTATGTCTTCTGTACAGTGTCTATTAATATTATTTTCTGTCTATTGTTAAAATGAAAGGAAAGCCCGGGCTCCCCGATGTATTTCATTGCAAGTTCTCCTCAGACACCAATTATCATAATAATAAGAATCACCGTATGGTCCATTCCTTCTCGGAATCCTGACAAATTTTCTCCGAATTCCTTCATACATAATTTTTGTTCACAGGAGTATTTCCTCCCTTCTCTGGCAAAAAAAAAAAAACACTTTCCAAAACACCATTCTCTCATTGTAATGTGTGAATACGTCGGCTGATATAAACTGAAAAGTGATATAGTGATAGAAAATTGCATTATATATATATATATATATATATATATATATATATATATATATATATATATATATATATATATAAAATACATTTCTAAATCTCTTATACACTAGCAGTACGATAATGTGATGGTATGTTGTCAACTTAATGTAATCGTCCCATGAAAGGGAATAATACTACTGCTATTAAGCTGTGGGAAGCAGCGCTTCCTGTCGGCCTTGACACATTTCCCGTGTCCTGGCCAACGGGAAGCGGTGATACCCAGGCCCAAATAGCAATAGTATTATTCCGTCATGGGACGGTCACATTAAGTTGACAACGTACCACCACTTCATATATCTGTATGTATATATGTATGAGTATATATATATATATGTGTGCGTGTGTGTGTGTTGTGTGTGTGTGTGTATATATATATACACATATATATATAGATATAGGGGCTTATATATATATACATGCACACACACACACACACACACACACATACACATATATAAATATATAATCCACATATATCTATCCATCTATCTATTCATCTATCTATCTATCTATCTATCAATCTATCTATCTATATCTATCTATCTATCTGTCTGTCTGTCTGTCTGTCTGTCTATATTAATATATTTAATACACACACACACAAAGAGGTGCATATTACTAATTTGACAATAAAATGCAGACGGTTGGCAGGATGGATTCTTCGCATTTTCTGAACAAGATAAGAGGAAACTATGATACTCCTTTGGATGGCATTCATGATCAGTTACTTGGATTCCTGCTCCTAACCGTGTTCTCCACAGAGTGTAAAATTAACGGCAGAACTCAATGCAATCCAGTGACGCTACACAAAGAAGATCTTCTCAATGCAACATGTCAGTTGCTACGACGGAATGAAAAAGTGAAGACTCTATTCCTTAGAACGAAAGCGGGAGGATACGCAGTAACATACATGTGGAAAATCCTAGAAGCACTTGCACCAAAGTTTCGTATTGTCAGTTAGGAGTAGAACCTGCAACAGATTGAGCTTCAAGTTTTCACAGCTCTTCACTATTATCCCACAAGAGAGGCCTACATGGGGCAGATATAGGCGTCTATAAAGCAAAAGTGCATCTCCTCCTTTGAAGAGTTCAGAATGAACTTGTCTTGCGGCAAGAATCTTAAATGGAGGCAGAAGCATCAAACTTTCTCATTTATCAAACGCCCCACATTAGATAGAGTTTAGAGAAAGTGCAGGAAACGAAACGGTGGTGCTCCAGCGTGGTTGCAACTTTCGAGCTGAAACTAGAACAGGAAAGGAAAGAAAACTTATATTTACATACATATATGTGTAAAGTTTATTTTGTTTATATTTATATTTATATATGTGCGAGTATGTAGGTTATATATTGGAATCACGCTATTGTATATTTTTCCTTCATCCACATTTTATGCAACGTCATTTCCCCGGCTTTAAACTGTCCTCATTTATATTCATGTATTCAAATGATGTTTGCCGAGTCCAAAAACTTTTAAATCCTTCGCAAATTATTAGATTCCCACTCGTGCGCACTCTGTAACACTGAGTATCACCATGGCGACGATGATGGAGGTAATAACATATATAATTACAACAAATACAACAAGGACCAACGTCACCACAACAACAACAACATCATCAACAAACGACGGCAACAACAACAATAATAATAAGGTTATTTCCAATGTTATTCCTGCTATGGTATTAATAATGATAATCACATGTGTACGTATCTCGATATATATATATATATATAAATAATATATATATATATATGCATTTATATGTACATATATATATATATATATATATATATATATATATATATATATATATATGTATATATGTGTGTGTATGTATATATATATGGGTATGTATGTATATATATATATATGCGTATATATATATGTATATGTGTGTATACATATATATATATGTATATGTGTATATATATATATATATGATATATATACATACATACATATATGTATATATATATATATATATATATATATATATATATATATATAATATATATATATATATATTATATATATATATATATGATATATATACATACATATACATTCATATATATGGCTGCAGAAATGTGGGATCTTGTAGTTCTGTTTGTTTATTTTTTGTTTGTTTTCTTTTCATATACTTCGCATTTCAGATTTCAAATCCAATCCTAAATATATTTGATGTTTTGTTGTTTTTTTTCTTATTAGGGATTTTCTCGGTGCCATGTTTCGAGATTTCCAACATTCAGAAGAAGATGAAAAACTAGCGGAAAAGGAAACACAAAGGAGAAGAATAAAAAAAATGAACTAAACAAGAAAAAGACAAAAAGAATCTGGAACAATCTTAGCATAAAGAATATAAATCCTTTCTGCTCGATTTATATTTTGCTTTCATTTCTTTCTCTAGCTCTATGGATTTCACAACATCAGCAACAACAACAACAAAAACAACAATAATGGTGATGATGATGATAATGATGATGGTGATCACAATATTAAATGTTACTATTATACACTTCTTCTTCTTTTTCTTCTGCTTCTTCTTCTTCATCTTCTTCTTCTTCTTCTTCTTCTTCTTCTTATTATTATTATTATTATTATTATTATTATTATTATTATTGTTATTATTATTATCATTATTATTGTTATTATTATTATTATTATTATTATTATTATTATTATTATTATTATTATCACTGTCGTTGGTATTATTATCATTGTTATCATCGCCATTATAAATCAACGAGAAAACGGAGGAAATATAATTTTTATTCTCATTTTTTCCCTACAAGCATTATCATCCGTAGCAACTACAGCAATGACAACAACAGCAATAATAGTAATACTAATAATAACAATAATAATATTTATTGTTATAATAATAATTGTAATAATAATGATAATGGTGATGATGAGGATAATTACTGTACGACTGTCGATAACAATATTAATTATAAATAAATAAATATATGAAATTATTTCCGGTGTTAATTATTTATTCATTGTAATTTTATAAGACAAAATAATTTTTCAACGGTGAGGATGTGAAAAATAATATAATAATGACCTTAAAACTGAATTATAAGAAAGTTAAACAATTTTACATTTGTTTTGAATTCTATTAGAGATTTGCATTCTTCGTAACAACGAAATTCATTTCAACGAAATTATTTGCTGCATCTGCTCTGCTGGTCTCAACGAGAACTAAGTGGTTCTGACGTTTATGTCGAAACTACGTAGGCTTGGGTTAGATACCCTTGGGCAATGTTTTCGGCTACTATTTTTTACAGTACACTTAGTGGACCACGGATGCTTCAGTTTAATTCCCTTCAGGGGCAATTCCGCCGGAAGAAACTATACTGTCTCAGGTTGGTAGCATATACGTATCTGTACCCCGGATTAACACAACTATCCCCACCCCTGTGTACTGTATGTTTGTAGCAGTGTCTGAACTGTTGCTCGTTCTTATTCCCAGAAATATCGGCCGTCCGTAATCTTCTCTTTTCTCATGACGTTGCTGGAAATATTGATGTGCAAACAATTAAAATGGATTATTTAGAAATATTTAACTGTTAGAACGGAAGACGAAATATATTGCGGCATATATTGAGATAAATTTAAGTTTGGAATTTTATTCCCTCCTAGATATATCTCTATTTTTCACGATAAAGATATCTGATAAAGTAAAGATGACAATAAAATACCGTGTAGATTATAATGATCATATGAATCTTTCAAATATTTTGTTCTTTGAAGGGGGTGAATGTGCAAGGTTGTAAGAACTAGAATGGTTGGAATACCTGCTAACATTATTTTGATTCTCTTCACTCTGATTTCATATCCAACCGAGATCAACTTTCACTTTTATCATTCCGAGTTCAACAAAAATTAAGTCCTGGGGTCGATGGTATCGATACATTTTTACCCGTCAATGCTGTTGGACTCTTTCTAAATTAAAACCAATGAGTTGTGAATGTGAAAAATCATAGTAGAATTGTCGAAACGTTCTTCTCTATTTATTCCGGCTTATCATTTCTATAGTTCAGATCCTGTTTGGGTTATCATTCTTGATATCCTTTCGAGTTATAAGAAATATAGTACACATTAGATACTGCGCTGCTGGAAACCACTACATATTCCTTCCGTGTTGCTGCGTCACTGGACAAAATCAGAAATGAGAAATCATGATCATTATTTGGGGCGAGGGGGGGGGCTTACTACCAAAAGTTGCCGGAGGAACGGGCAAAATTCTTTGCAGTATTTTTCCAAGCTCTTCAGATTCAGACCTCAAATCTCGTCGAGATCAACTTTGGTTTTTATTTTTTTTCGGCTTCGATAAAATAAGTCCCAGTTCGGCGCTGCGTCGATATAATTGCTTTCCTCTCCCTTCAAAACTGTTGGCGTTTTGCGCTGACAAAGTCGTTAGAGCGCCATATTTCCTCCAGTTTTGTAAGATCTGGTTGCTATTCCAACCACAAACGACGTTGCTGTTCAAACACCCAAGATGAAGGGAGGGGGATAATATAAAATAGCAGACCAATATCGGGGGAATAATATTGAGTAACATCCTTCTCTCAGAATTATTCGCCTTTGCTCCAAATCAGCGACAATTTTTTTCTACAATATTATTTTTATTTCCTGTTTGGATACATAACCACACGCAGCGACGTGTCTTTGAACAGAGCCGTTTCCCCACTTCAATGTTTATTGTACTCTTTTTAAATATCAGTGTGTGTGTGTGTGTGTGTGTGTGTGTGTGTGTGTGTGTGTGGTGTGTGTGTGTGTGGTGTGTGTGTGTCCCCAGGCATGCGGATAATTACTGTATCTTTATAACCGTTCGTTTCTGTTTACCATTCTGATTATTCATAGTGAAAGACATACACAAAGGATTCTATATTCACTTTTAACATATATCATCCTCTATTAAAATTTATACACGACGTGGGCGGCGACAATTTTCTATTGGGACTTGCTTAAGAATACGTCGTTGATATACCTTCGTTTTCCTGCTTTCAGGATTGACAAGAGATTATTGAGAGTTTGTCGTTCTCCTTAATATTTAGTAGTAGTAGTAGTAGTAGTAGTAGTATAGTAGTAGTAGTAGTTGTATGTGTGTGTGTGTGTGCTATTTCTTATTCGTCAGTATCTAATGCACAAGTTTCACAGTACGATGAAAGGTTCAACTCTATTATTCATGAATCTACGCGTGCATGTATGAACGAATGATATGCGTATCTATCTATCTCTCTGTCTATCTATCTATCTATCTATCTATCTATCTATATATCTATCTATCTATCTATCTATATCTATCTATCTATATATATATATATATATATATATATATATATATATATTATATATATATATATATATATATATATATATGTATGTGTATATATATATATATATAATATATATATATATATACATATACATATACACACATTGAGATGTCCCACCGCTTGGCACCTTGGGCAAGGATCTTCTACTATAGCCTCGAGCCGACCAAAGCCTTGTGAGTGGATTTGATAGACGGAAACTGAAAGAAGCCCGTGGTATATATGTATATATATATGTCTGTGTGGTTGTGTTTGTCCCCCCAACATCGCTTGACAACCGATGCTGGAGTGTTTACGTCCCAGTAACTTAGTGGTTCGGCAAAAGAGACCGATAGAATAAGTACTAGGCTTACAAAGAATAAGTCCTGGGGTCGATTTGCGCGACTAAAGGCGGTGCTCCAGCATGGCCGCAGTCAAATGACTGAAACAAAAGAGTAAAAGAGTAGAACGTTGCAATGAGTGCTCAACGCTGCATGTGTGGATAAATAATTTATATATGTATACAATTATAGATATCTACACACATACACAAATACACACACACAAACACACACACACACACACTTACACATATATTTATTGTCATAGAGGGAGAGAGAAAGAGAGAGTGAAAGAAATAGAGAAGGGAGAAAGAGAGAAAGAGAGAGAAGCAGTAATAGTTTTAAGAGAAGGAAAACGAACCTCCGGCCTTCGCTGGGCCCGCGAAATCGTTACGGGTTTCGACCCTCTTATGGTGTCACAAGTGAACCGCTGTTGCATAATTAAGCATGGTGGAGCAATTCCGGAGAACCGATATTCTACTGAGGAAGAGGATGGTGTTTTAGTGAATACCCTGCGAGTGAACAACATTGTTTCTGCTTTAATATATTTGGGTGTATCTGAGGACTTTAATCAGCAGTCGATATTCTTCTCTTCGGTTTGGCTCCAGCGATCTTCCTCATAGTCGCTGTTTTTTCTTCGTATCCACGTGTATTTGGTTCTATTTTGTCAAGTATGGACATCAGACAAGCAATTTCCTTGCTATCGTCTTATCAAACCTTTATGTAATCCTTCCAGCTTAGTTTTTAGTTGGTAATTTCTGTAGTAGTTTATCTATTCTGCTCAAGGCTGTATGTTATCTCAGCCTCTGGATTCATTAAACGTAGATATTTTTGTTAGCTCATGTGTTCTAACTATTTAAATATGTTTTTGTTTTAACAAAGACATGAGAACCACAGGCATCACTCAAAAGCTAGTGTGATCTGCTAGCATACACCATTCTTTGCTAATTATTTTCGGGCGCTTATATTACTGAGACGAGATATTGACACGTTCTTGTTCCTCTCGCAGTTGCTCCAACGGCTGGAGGGAGGGAAGACAGACAGACCACGCTGCCTGTCCGGGATTCGAACGCACAATGAAACAATTATCATCCAGCTACCCTAACAACTAGCTCACGTTCATACACGTTAAATAAATTCTTGTAAATATGTTTCTATGTTTCAAATCACAGTTGCCTTTTATAAATACAGTCATTATTTTTCTGGTCTTTCTATCTCGACTTACTAATTCACTCGTTTTCCAGTTGAGAAAACTTGAGCATTAATTGTGACCAGAATGGCTTCAGTATTAATGGCTATTAACATACGATTTACATTGAAATTTGTTTCAAGTATTAATCTAATGCTACTTTCATATTCCTTCATAAATATCTCGTTCATTTATCTACGTTGCACTCTCCCCAGTTCCTATTTCACTATATCATTAAGTACATTTGCTAGCAATTTATGGTGGCTTGTTAAATAATTCATCCAGACGTGTTTGATTTTAGATTTTTCCAACTGATGTCCAATTATTTCTGTTTTGCAGCCTCTACATTACTCTTGGCTCATATGACTTCCGATGATTGCGAATTATTTTCTCAACGAACTCTTTCGTTTTCATTCCATCTCTGTCCAAATTTCTCACAAGATTTATTATATTTCCCGTATTGTTTAGGCCGCGTTTGCTTTGTATTTTATGTTTTTCTCTTTTCTTTGTTTCAGTCACTGGACTGCGACCATGCTGGATCACAATGTTGATGGGCTTTAGTCAGCCAGCACTTGTTTTTAAAGCCTCTAAATTATTCGATCTCTTTTATCGAAGCGCAAAGTTACAGGTACATGACCAAATCAACCCCAGCTGTCAAGGGGTGGTGCAGGATAATCACATCAAAAACACAAAACTCCACCACCAACAACAAGAAGACAAAACAACAACAAACACACGTATATATACGTATACACAGGTTTCTTTCGATTTCCATCTATCAAATCTACTCACAAGGTTTTGGTCAGGCCGAGGTAATATCAGAAAACACTTGCCCAAGGTGCTACTCACTAGGACTGAACCCACGACCAGGTGTTTAAGGCGTAAGGTTCTTAACCATACTGTCACACCTGTGCCTAATTAATCAAAATTTTGATAGATGTCTTGTTTTCCATTTGTATTTACCTTTGTTGATGTGAACTCGTGCGTTGAAGTAGATTGCGTTGTACCTCGGGTGAATCCTTACACCAACAATAACCACTCAATGGTTCTGTTCCACATCTTCAACTAATTGATTGTTTCACGAGTAGTTCCGTTATTGAATCACCCATCTGGGTTTGTCAAAGTCCTTTCGTCCTCACATTCAAAGCCTATCATTGATAAGGTTGCGAATGGCAACGAAAGGACTTTTACAAATATGGCATGATTGATTGAATGACTGTACAACTAGACAAACAATCGAAAAGATAATTGGCAAAGTAAATAGCAAAGACGTGAAATACAACCAGTGTGTCTTGGCAAAATGACCCTCGCACGATTAACAAAATTTGATTACATCATCTTATATTAAAGTCAAATACTATTCAAAGAACTATTGCCGCATTCCCTATACACAGATTCTTTGGGGTTTAGCGAAAACCTCTGGTTGGCCTTCTTTGCTTTCGAGTTGTTTTCTTTCAGTAAAACTGGGTTCTCATAATTTATAGTTTTGATTAGCACATTTCGTTAATGATTTCATCAGCATTTCAAAGATGAATCATTCCGTTTCCGCACGTTTGTTCGCCCTTTTTGGCCTCTGTTTTTATATTCCATTGCAAGAAGAGATCTGGGAAGGATTGTCTTACACCATTGCGCCTATTTTTCTTTCTATTTTTATTTTGCATCCGTTCACGTTAACTTTACTATCGTCCTCTTAACAGTTTTTTTCTCATCGCTATTGCTATTATATTTTTATCACAATCCTTTTCGTAACTTCTATTTCTTCGTGTTGTGCTGGTTCGAAATTTGGTCCGTTGAACTTCTCGAGTTAATCTACGTTGATCTTTCGCAGCGTTACCTTTTCTTCTTGTTTGCTTTTCCTTTTAAACGTATTGCGTAGTTTTCTGTTTCTAGAACTTGATAGTTTGCTCAGAATTCACTTGTTCGATTTTGTGTATTTCGTTATTGCTTTCTTTTACGATCTCTGTTTTATAATATCAGATATCGCCTTTCCCCCCACCCCGCTTTGAATGAGAACGCTCCTTCTTGTCCGTGCAGACCTGTTGGGATCCAATGATATGTTTAGCTCAGAGTTATTTTCTTTGTAAAGTTACTGCAAAAATTTCAGTTTCCGTCTACCAAAACCACTCACAAGGCTTTAGTCGGCCCACGACTATAGGTGTCACGCAGTGGGACTGGACCCGGGACCACATGGCTGAGAAACAAGCTTCTTGCCACACAGTGTGGTCTATCTATCTATCTATCTATCTATCTATTTATCTACATATATATACATACATACATACATATATATATATATATATATAATATATATATATATATATATATATATATATAGAGAGAGAGAGAGAGAGAGAGAGAGAGAGAGAGAGAGATTGATAGAGCCCTGGCGCATAGTTTGTCTACCAAATTTCGGTGACTGTTACAGGAAAAAGGAACCCAAGATATAGTGCTATCCAAAATAGAATTCTCGCTAGTAACAGTGAGATTTTTTTTTTAACTGAGAGGGATTGCTTTGCTCCAATGATAGAACGACTTT
>NC_043015.1:35855369-35857869 GCF_006345805.1 Octopus sinensis
TCTGTCTGTCTGTCTCTCTCTCTCTCTATCTATCTATAAAGAAGTATTCATGGATGAATGGATTGATGCAGATAGATGCAACAAAATTTTCATAAACTAGAAATCCTTAAATAATCATTAAACTCGTTTGAGTTACAATCCGTATGAAAAACATCTACACAATACGAACGTATGGTATGACATAATCAAAAACCAAGAATCCAAGAACCTTTATAAAATTCGGCTCTACAAGAACAAAGAACAACTTACAACAACGAGACCAAAAGACAAAAGATTTACAGAATTCAAAAACAGGAAACGTATACTCGCATCTTCAGCTATCTAACGTACGTCGCCCTTACCCCATATATATATGTATGTATGTATGTATGTATGTATGTGTGTGTGGTGTGTGTGTGTGTGTGTGTGTGTGTGTGCGTGAGTGCATTTGTGTATATATATATATATAAATATATCATGTGTGTGTATTATAAGTAGGTTGTTGAATGTTTGGTCATATAAGAAATGTGTACGATATTTTAAAACAACTTTCTAAGAATATTTGGCAGATATATACAAGAGATGGAACATTATTTTGGCTTATGATATTGAGAGGTTTCATGACGTATCCACTAATAGTTTTTTTAACACATTCATTATTGTCACAAGAGAATTTACATAAATGATTTTCATATGGGTTTTGATAATAATAATCCAGCTAACATAATTCTCAGGGTCTCTGCGAAAACTTTTGTTCTTTGATTAGAATTTATAGAGTTCTATACTCAAAGCAGCTGACTATTCAACTTAAACTCGTAAAATATTTGGATTACAACTCATAAATTCTTCATAAATTTATACTAGGCGCAGGAGTGGCTGTGTGGTAAGTAGCGTGTTTACCAACCACATGGTTCCGGGTTCAGTCCCACTGCGTGGCGCCTTGGGCAGGTTTCTTCTACTATAGCCTCGGGCCGACCAAAGCCTTGTGAGTGGATTTGGTAGACGGAAACTGAAAGAAGCCCTTCGTATATATATGTATGTGTGTGTGTGTATATATATGTTTGTGTGTCTGTGTTTGTTCCCCAGCATCGCTTGACAACAGTTCGGCAAGAGAATAAGATAGAATAAGTACTAGGCTTACAAAGAATTTGCTTGACTAAAGGCGGTGCTCCAGCGTGGTCGCAGTCAAATGACTGAAACAAATAAAACAATAGAAGAATCTGTGCTGGGTTTCAGAATTTTAGTTAGCCATTGTTTCATAGGTTTTGACTTATATATAACTCAAATTCTTCTGGTGGTTTGGAAAATATACATATGTGTATCATATATGATGCATGGTCAACAGCAAAGAAAAAAATCTGCACATCACAGGCAAAGGGTGAATCCACAGCTCGAATAAATGTGACTCATTGTATGACATCTTAATCTTATGAGTCGCCACAATTCACACCCAACTAATTTTCACCAAATTCTTTGTCTCACAAATTTAACACACAAGTATCAAGCTGACTCAAATTTGTTGCTAAGGTACAGTTGCCTGGTAACCTGAATAAGTAAATCGAACATACTTTCTCATGAGTCTGACGCGAATTTCCTAACTACTCGACTAATATCTACTTGTGTCATAGACAGCGCCAACTTTCATCTCTCTTCCCCACCATACACATAAATTCATTCACAAATATATTACCACAGTCGATCTAGGTATTGTCTTCACGTCTCCTTTGAAAGTTCAGAGAATTTTATTTATCTAAATACACACACACACACAAACACACACACATATTCTTTTTTTGTGCTCGATTTAATCTTTCGTATTTAGAATTTAATAATGAAATTAAATTGAATGGTGGAGATACTTATAATCGAACACTAGATACATATTTACATTGATTCCAACAAAGAATTCTTCCAGACACAAAGAGAATACCGAATAATGGGGCTTCTTATTCCGTTTCGTATCCAACCATTTTAAATTTCAATGTAAACATTTTTTCTTTTTTGAAATATAATAATTAAATCTCGATGATTTCTTTTATTTGTGAGCGTGTGTGTGTCTACACACACACACACACACACACACATACACACACACACACACACACACACATATATATATATATATATTATGAGAGACTGGTAAATTTTAGTAAAAGCGAACATATAAAATAAACAATAAAGAAAAGATAAAAACACCGCATATGAATTATTATCTTAAGCTATCGTCGCCTCCATAACATCTGCCTGATAAGGAGAGTCGAAACTGTTGGTAAAGCCAATATGATGCTTCGTTTCTGTGTTGTTGTTGTTGTTTTTAGTGGTGGTGGCGGTGTTGATATATTTTGTTGTCGTCTGTTTGTATTCTGGAGAAACTGATAAACGGCGATGACATTAACGACGATAACGATAATAAATGCGATGATGATCATGATAGCGATAATAATGATGATAGTGATGATTAAGTTAATGCAGCTGACAACGATGACAATAATTAGGATGATGCTGATGATGATGGTGATGA
>NC_043015.1:35860369-35887869 GCF_006345805.1 Octopus sinensis
ATATATATATATATATATATATATATATATATATATATATATATATATATATATATATATACATTTCCCCAACACACACACAAGCATTTGTGCCTGTGTGTGTGTGTGTGCGGGCGCGTATGTATATATATATATAACTCGTGTAAAGGAATCGCTTCCTCCTTAAAGACATGAGTTTGCTTTTGCCAATGCTGAAAGCTATTAGCTATTTCTCACCCCATTTCTTAACAGCCTGCTGATCCAACTGAAGACTAGCATGAAATTTCTACCATTTCAAGCAAGGGAGATTGCCAAGAAAAGAAAAAATAGACTGAAGAGAATTTTAATCAGCACAACGGTTGATGAATTGAAGAATATTGGCAGGAAGATTGTTCATGCAGAGGAAAACAGAGTTTGACCAAGACTCGATGCTTGAGGAACAGACGGTCTTGATACAATACTCATAATAAAATAATAAGAGAATACTAAGAATAATTGCAAGGCAATTAAAATAGAATTATTTCCGACTAAATTCTTCACATTCTGGTTAGTTCTACATCTGCATATTTATATTTGGTTAATCTTTCAATACCATCGCAAAACACATTAACCTTTGTCAGAAGCGATGTACCGTGTAAAGTGATTTGTTTTCCGCTTGTCCTTGACGAGAATATAAATCTGTGAGGATGTCTATAATCCAGAGTCGAAAAGGATTTCTTCGCAAATCCTCATGTCACATTTCTAGCTAAATAATCTCATTTTAATCCCACGAAAGTGTTCTGTGTCTCCTTAAATGCTTAGAGGCACCATAGAATTAAAAACACATTATTTTATTCCATTCGAGCAAATTTTATCAAAAGACCATTGCTACAAACAGCTATGAAGAGGCGCAAGCGTAGTCGCTTGCTTAAGATGTTTGCTTGTCAACCATGTCGTCTTGGGTTTAGTCCTACGCAGTGGCACCTTGAGTTACAAATGTTTTCTACTGTAGCACAGGGCCGTCCAAGGCCGTGGGAGTGGATTTCGTTGGCGGAAACTCTTTGTGGGTGTCTATGTGTGTCTATATGTGTGTGCGCGCGCGTGCGTATGTGTGTACTGTGCTTACGCTCATTATATTTCTGTTGTGCCTCACTTCCACATGACAACCACTGCTGGTTTTTTTGTTCGGCAAAAGAGATTTTTTTAAAAAATGGATGCAGGAGTTGATTTGATCCACTGAGACTTTCAAGGCAGTGACCAAGAATGGCCACTGTCCATTGACAGCAAAAAAAAGACGAATTGCCAAGATTCACCTCATCGCCTCTACCACGTGATTTTACTTTCATGAAAAGCGGATGTTTGAAGATGTCGGTTACAAGTTTAAATATTCTAAAATAAGTAATCAGTTAAGACATCATATACCAATACATTAAGCAACGAAATATAGTTGCATAATATATTTTTTTATCTTTTAAAATATATCTTCATTTCAGTAGATTTTTTTTGTGGACATGTTTCGAAAAATATGAGAAAAATTTTTCAGCACAAATAAATTTTCACCTGAAAACAATGTAACAAAGAAAGAAAATATGAAACAATAAATTCCAAAAAAAAAAAGAAAAACAGAAACTATTCTTTTCGGTTTTGAAAATTTATTGAACAAAATAAGAATATATTTTGTTAATAATTCTTAGATCTTGTGATTCTCAGATGACACACACACACACACACACACACGCACACAAATATATATATATATATATATATATTATATATATATATATATAATATACGCATACCTGCATATATACATGCACGCATATGTACGCGTGGGTACGTGTCTCTGTGTAAGTTTTATATGTATTTGTAAATGTGTATATGTATGCATATTATCAAACTTCGATTCGAAATCTGTAAAAATGATAATAAAATTCACTACATTGGCATATTTAAACATGTTAATGCATGCATGCGCATACATATATTCATATACGAATATATTTGTTTGTACATTTATATATATATACGTATGTGTGCGTGTGTATATATATGTATATACATTTATGTATAAATACCAAGGTGATAATAAAAGATACGAAGAAACCAATCTAGAAATATATCTGGGAAAAAAGCGGATCGGATGCCATTTTATATAATCTAAAATTGTACAGAGATTTGAATGGGTAAAAATGTATAACATGGAAGACTCAGACCGACTTTGAAACGAAAAAAATTCGCAATTAAAATTGTTGTTGTTATTAATATTGCTGATTTTATTCTAGCTGATCCTCCTCCTGTACTTCCTCGTTGACAATGTGCAGTCCTGGGAGTAATGAAAGGTGTTGTCCTTGGACAAAGCTTTTCTCAGGGAAGGGCAGGTGTTCACTGTCTGTATGTCGAGTCCTTCCCTGCAGATTCCGTGTTGTATCGCGGTAGTAGTTCTGTAGTCAAAGTGTGGTAGCTTTAGGAAGCACGCGCCCCATCAATGACCCTGAATTGTGCCAGAGGACCTATGTTGTATATGAGATCATCTGTGGAAAATGTGGCGCATCCTCCATCAGAAGCGCGACAAGAAAACAGCATATATGCATTCGGGAGCACATGCAGGCAGGCACTTCTGTGAAGAAACATCTACGGAAATGCCAGACCCGGGAATTCAAAGTGCACATCAAGGTAACACAGTGGGACAGGGGCAACCATAAAATCTCTAAGGTTATCCTCATACACCAAAAGAAATCTAAGATCAACAATAAAAAGGTGATACAGGAAGCTAACTGGTTGCTATAGCAACACCCTTCTGCACATGTCCACTCCAGGCTCGCTCACACATACGCACATCGGCAACATTCGTCAATTTCTTGAAAATCGTGTCATAACCCCGAAATATTGAATACAAGGTAAGTCTACATAATTGACGTATTTATTTTCTTGTGATTTACATTGCATTTACTTCGCATTGTTTTGCCCTTACGCACGATCCTTTATACGATAATAATGACAATAATAATAATAATAATAATAATAATAATAATAATAATAATAATAATAATAATAATAGTAATAATAATAGTAATAGTAATAGTAATAGTAATTATTATTATTATATTATTATTATTATTATTATTATTATTATTATCATTATTATTATTGAGTGAGGCAACAATGCATGAAGTCCAACATACCCATGACTACCCGTCTGAGAAGGGCACACCAGGCACATGCATCACAATCATATGTACGCGACATGGTTATCTCATATAAGATTAAGATTAACAACGCATGACCTCGCAGGTGGGGGCCCAGTTAGAATTTTCCATCCTGCTGAAAAGGTCCCTGAATAATAATGTTTTAGTATGTTGAACAAAACACCCGTTTCCAGAGGTGAGTTACCCAAAGCCAAAAGAATTCCTTTCAACATATGGCTATAATGCTACCCCTCTGCTTTTGCACGTGATCAGAGATGCACATATCGTCAGCCACTTGTTTCAAAGTGTGCTATAGACAATCCCTTCTATATTGTCATGATGTCTCTTATATTCTTTCTTGGCTAGTGGCGTACATTGACTGGTAATATACCATACAGATTCAAAATTTTGTCCATAATTTCGGCCCTTATCACTTTCTGATGAGTTGATTATTCTGTATTTGATTTAATTCTTTCTTAATACTTACTCTTGCGCAGCACAGATTAGACCCTCCGTTTCCGGTTTTATATCACTTTTAGTCATTCATAGCCATCTTTTTTTCTGCTAGTCTTATCGTCAACATCCCTTTGAAATTGTCCATGCATTCTTTTCTTTATCCACCTATTTTCAGTTTCATTCCCTCTCAAGTGCTTGTACAGTGCTTTATCTTTGCAATCTTCCATCCTACACAGTAAAATCAGTTCTGTGGCACATTTTACATACCATGCTATGTTGTTTTCTTCTGCTCTAATGATGTGTTCGCATCCAATCAGTTCACTTCCTTCCCTTCATTTTTTTTGGCACATAGTCTGTCTGTGTCACAAGTGGGAAAGTGCACATAGTCCTGTGTAAAATGAGGGAATAAAAGACGCAGTACGGCTCACCGTTCTATGGTTGACTCGAGTTTATGTGGTACAGTAGATACGAAAATCGTAATTTATTTGAGGCGAAACTCCCAAAGTGTGTCTAAAATTTTCGTTTTATAATTTTCGCAACAAGCAACGTATCAATTGTATACCTTAAGTGATATTCGTCGTCGTAATATTTTGCTTTCATTTTGTTTAATATAAATTTTTCGCCGTAATGCTGTGATAGAGAGCTATCACGTAGACAATGTCCACGCACACATTTTTTTTGTGTGCGTGTTTTGTGACTGAATAACAACTCTCAAAATTTAAACCTCTCTAACACTTTTCTAAAATCTTCCTGGAATAAGTAAATAGCAAAATTAGATTCCGTATGAAAAATCACATGAAGATAACGAATTTGAAATTTTTCAAAAAACACTGTATCAGCAACAGAAAGGAAACCGTATATCTTACTTAATTCTCCATCTGCATTGCCCATACGTTTTTGAAAAATAATATCGTAAAAACCAATTGCGTTGCTTCAGCAGATTAGAATGGAGGTTTATTTTTTCAGAATTTCAATCCGTACCAGGTCGTGTTTTAAATAAGGATTCCTTGAATCCCTGTAACTTATTTGTGCGCCAGCTAAAAAATAATGATTAATTCCATCTATGCGTAAACGGCAAAAAGAAAAATGCCATCGGCCTTCTTTTTTGAATCATCGTTTCTTTTATATGTAATCTGTGCGCCTACAAACACGCTTTCAGTTATATATACATACATACATACACACACACACACGCATATATATATATATATATATACTAATACACACACGCACACATTCCTCTTATATATATATATATGCATCACATGATCAACCAGACTGTCGTATGTCGCTGGCCACAATGCGCTCTGCATCATTTTAGTTCTGGTATGTTGCCACGGCGCTAGCTAGCAAGCGGGCAAGCTGGCTGACCATCCCTACTGATTGGAAGGTTATTCCATCGCAGGGTGACCTATTTGCAGCTGAGTGGGCTGAAGCAAAGGGAAATATAGTGTTTTGTTGAAGAACGCAACTTGCGTCCGGTTTGGGACTCGAAACCACGATCATCTATCGTGAGGACAACACGCCAAACCACTCGGCCACGCATGTGCTATACATATGCATACACACACACACACACACACACACACATATATATATATATATAATGCACATATGCCAATGCTCACATACATGGGCACCTCAGCGGACACACTCACACACGCGATGTTTGCAAACACACATGGGATATTCACGTAAATATTTTTTGAGTGAAATTATTGTCAGCATTCATATCTTTCGTTTTGTTTGCACATGGGGAAAATAAGACATATTTTAATTAGTAAGATTGTCTAAAAACATAATTAATTAAATCTAACAAGCTTTGTCTTAACAACGAAACTCCGATAAAAATTATAAACAAAATTGTTTTGCTTTCTTTATTTGTTTATATTTTCAACATCACATTCATGGAAGATAATTAAACGACCATCCTTATTATCAACTCATTTTTTGTTATTCTATTTCATATGTATTTCTGTCTCTTCTATTAAGTAATCGCAAAGGAGTGGTTCGGCTTTTTTCTTTTACATATTTTTATTGTTTGTAACACTGCGTCTCTAATTTTTATGTTCTTTATCCAATTCCCGCTGGGGTCGACATTGCCTTGCATGCTTAAAGCAAAAATAACCTTAAGTATCAAAAACAAGTGCTAGGTTTCATTCATACGACTACACATTACTCGAAAGTGTGAGTTCCAATCCCTTAACGATTTGTAAGAAAGAGAAAACTTGAAGTTGAAAGGTGGGACAGTGCTGAAAGGCAAACGGGAAAAAAAAAGAGAATAATTTTAACAAGGCTTACACAACTATGGTCCATATAATTAACAGTCATATGGAACAGCGGAATATATCTCGGCGATTCTTTATATAATTATTCTTCTGTCCTCGTTTATTTCTTTCTTTCGTCTTCTAGCTTTCCCCGCAACTTCTTTTTACTGAACAGATGGCAGATCTCGACTTTTCATATTATTTTCTTATTTTAATCTTTCTGTTCATGTTCGTCTCTCATTTCCGTTAAATTATATCCTGATGGCTGATTTCATATACACACACACTCACTCACACGCGCGCACACACAACACACACACCACACACACACACACACACACACACACACACACACACACACACACAAACATGTTTGTGTATCTGTGTTTGTCCCCTCCCCATCGCCTGACAATCGATGCTGGTGTGTTTAAGTCTCCGTAACTTAGCGGTTCGGCAAATTAACCGATAGAATAAGTTCTTGAATTCACAAAGTATAAGTCCTGGGGTGTGTTTGTTCGACTACAGGCGGTGCTCCAGGGTGGCCGCAGTCAAATGACTGAAACAAATAAAAAGATAAAAGAATAATCAATGCTATAATACTTTATTCATTAAAATTATTAGCGCATTAAATTAGTGAGCTTCATTTTTTGTTATTCTCAGTGTCATTAATCATAATAAGACTTTTATTGTAACTTTTCCTAATAAAGATTATTGCAAATTTTTTGATAAAGATTAATGAGTATTGTACGTGTTTTCTTTTATCATAACTATATACGTACCTTTGCACCACCCTGTACATATATATATATATATATATATTATATATATATACATACACACACACACACACACATATGTGTGTAGATATATGTCGATATATGTATATATAATATATATACATATATATACGATATATACGTATACATATATATATATATATATGTATATATGTACATATGTATATATATATATATATATATATATTATATATATATATATATGTATGTATATATACATATATATATATATATAATATATATATATATAATATATATATATATATATATAATATATATATATATATAACAATTGCAGCGTGGAAGGTGTTTGTAAGCCATTTAAGAAACACACAAAAGCCGTTCGATTCACTTCAACATTTAAGTTTAATTTGTCAAAATATTTTCGTCTCTATAAGACCGCGACCTGTTCACTGACAAAAATCCGTGCTGCATCTGAGAAAGTAACATTTAGTTCGTTATATATATGTACGTATGTATGTATACACGCACGTATGCATGCATGCATGTATGTATGTATGTATGTACGTACGCCTGTGTGTATGTATGTATGTATGTGTGTGCATATGCACGCACTTACACACTATAAAGCTATAAACCTGTAGTGATGGATAGATGTAGACTGACCACTCATCACAACGATATCAAATTTCAACCTCCCCCGCCGAAACTAGGAATTGCACATAGTCCTGTGTTTAATGAGGAAATAAAAGTCGCAGTACGGCCCACTGAGTTTATGTGGTACAGTAGATACGAAAATGCAAGTACATCTCCCTATATATATATATATATATATATATATATATATATATATATATATATATATATATATAATATATACATATATATATATATATATGTATGTATATATACATATATATCTATAAGAATCTGTGCATGTAAGTGTGAGTGTGCGTGCATGTGCGTCCGTGCTTGTGTATGTGTGTATGTGCGTGCATCTGTGTATGCCAAGAATGTGTTTAAACGTGTATTTTCTCACACAGTGAAGAACTGAAAATATTCAAATTGTTTCAGTTCATCTTTTATGTAGACATTTATTCATAAAATACATTCCTTGCATAATTTCAAAGATTCAAAGACAAAAACATAGCAGTTATCCATCAGCTGCAGCCAGAGAATTTGTGTCAGGTGCTGCTGCTGATGGTCTACCGTAGCTGCAGAGGGCAACACGGCAGTGGCAGTCATCAACACAGCAACTACATTTAAGGAAGCTCTTTAAGGGCGCCATTGGCTTTCTTTCTTCGAATGCGCTTTTCACTGATGGAAAGTTCCACTTTCGTTCCCCCTCGCTTTATCCCCTTTCGCAGTTTTTGTCTCCAGCGACTTCCTCTCATCTCAAGACAGATCTATTGACTTCATATCTCTCTTACAGACGTCCTTGAAACGAAGATGAGGTCGTCCTCGTGCCCTTCACCTTGCAGAAACACGCAAATTGGGAGATCAAACACAGTTTTACCCAAATACATTACTGCTGATAAGTAATACATTGATGCCATTAATAAAAACTCGGTATATCTTTGCTGAGAAGACATCAGCAAATCGTGAAATGGTCCGCCAAGGACTACTTACTCACTTTTCCGCACAACAGTTATGTACAAGGAATACATTTACGTACTTATTTAACCCACAGTGAGGCTTTTATATATATATTTGTGTGTGTGTGTGTTTTCTGCGCGCGTGCGTATCTGAGTGAGTTGTTACATACACACATACCCTCACATACAAAAACACATATAGATATATATAATATAAGATGTTTTGGTATCCAAAAGGCAGGTAAGGCTGTGTATGTGCTACGTAAGGATCGTTGTTAAGCTCCCCGTTCAACAACAGCATGAGTGAAGAGTCTAAGGCCAGTCGTGTGTGAGCGTGTATATGTTAAATTGAATTGCCTTGGCCTTAACTTATTTTATTTAACACACACATATATATAATCTAACATCTGTACTTGCATCTTCGTTGTTTCGCATGTATTGCATTAAGAAACTCTTAATTCACGTATTGAGTCCTTGGTGTCCTGTAGCCATATATGCATGTGTATATACATATAGATGTAGGTACGTACATATACGTATGCATATATGCATATGTTTTATTTATTATTTTGTTATTATATGATAGAACGCACGCGTCCACTTCTAAGTAAGTTTTGTCTTAATAATAATAATGATGCGCACCCTTGACCTTTCTGTCCCCCTCCCTTTCTCGTCCTTCATTCTTTCTATTTTCCTTTTCTTCTAACCTTACTGTCCCTCTCTCTCTCATTCTTCATTCTTTCTGGTTTTGTCTACAACCCTTCCCTTTTTTCTCTCCGTTTCTCTTACTCCTCCTCCTCCTCCTCCCTCCTGTCGCTGACACGCGACGAGAGGGCCACTACTGCCTTTCTGACCCTGCTTCCATCAAGTGTAGACGGCTTTCTCTGTCTCTCTCGCGTTCTCAAAGCGTTCAAAATATTTTTTCATTCGTTCTGGCTTAACAGCCCTTAGTGTTCGTGTTACTGTTATTCTCCTTGTCCTGTCTTTTACTGTTTTTATTTGTATTGTTTTTACTGTCCTGTTTTTGTTACCGCTTTTACCCCTCTGCAAAAAATCTCAAATTTTATTTAGTTTGCTTTTGCGGGAAGGACTGTTTCAACGGAGTCGTGTCTCGCCTTTACCTTCGAAACACGGTGTACATGAAACAGAGGCGGCTGAAGAAGGGGAATGTTCCTTGTGTTGTATGTCTTGTACTCTAATTTTTCGTTGTTTAAGAAAAATGTCCATTTCCTTGGTTTTGTTCTTATGTTTTCGTTTCTCATTGTGTTCGATGTTTTTTTGGTGTCCTGTACCCATATATGCATGTATATATACATATAAATGTAGGTACGTACATATATGTATGTAAATATGCATATGTTTTATTTATTATTGAGTTATTATATATATATATATATATATATATAAACATACATGCATACATATATACATAAATACATACATACATAAAGCAAAATGATGATATTCAAGATCGTTGAGTGTTATAGTAAATTAGTGAAAAGGAGAAAAAGAATGAAATATAACTACATACACACACACATAGACACATACACAAACAGGTACACGCACACACGCGCACACACTTGTATATGTCTGTGTCTGTGCGCACAGAGAGTGATAAAGACTGAGAGCATATTCTTTTGGGTCATTAGCGGGGTAGTCCATTTAATGACCTGGAGAACATTAGACAGTTCAGACCATTAAATCGACTGGGTGCATTAAAAATAATTGGTGTCGTTAGTTGGAGATAGAAGAATCTGTAAACTGTCTGCAAATGCTCACCAAATTATAAAGAATCGAGGCAACCAAAGCAAACCACAGAAAAAAAGAAAAATGAAACGCCGTTGCCATTCATTGCTTTCACATTATCTCTAAACTTTATTTTTCTCTAAATAAATTAAATTTTCAAATAATGATTTTAATTTTTTTTTTCTAATTTTTCGTTTTTGCTTTGTATCAACTCTAGTTTTAATATTAAATACATTTACTTTTGTATTCGTTATATACTTAACATGTGGCCATTTCTTTGCAGTAGATTTGATCATCGAAATTGCTCTGAAGGAATTTAGCAAGAACCATTTACGCGTAATCCCGATGACCCCAGGATTTGCGTCAAAATTTATTTACATCAGAGTTTACAGCAAAGCTGCTATTCTTGATTTAATTGCGTCCGAAACGAGACATTTTCCTTGTTAAGGGCGAATAAACACTCTTTGTTTTTTCAAATTGCAAATAATTATATCATATTTTAAACTTATTTCATATTTTTAATGATTTTCGTGAAATAGATTGTAGCACTCAGCTTGCATTTGATCGATAATTTGGAGTAAAGTTATATTAAATAACACACAAAACAATCACTCCATTTATCGAAACTTTCTTCGGTTCTCGAGAGTGTAGATGGACTTCTTAGTGGTGATTATCAACAGCTTCAAATGGAAAGGAAATATAACCAACTATTCTCCAAGATAAACTTATCCTTAAAGTGAAGATATTGTAATTGTCTGAAAAAATGAATTTATCCTGCTGAAATTTGTTCCTACCTCGCAATTCATCTTTAGTAGAACAATTTCCCTCCATTATTCTCAATGGACGAAACATATCCATGGCTCTAGTAATTTGGATAAATGAACGGAAAATGCGTTGCGAGAAATAACTGTGAATGGTTAGTGGCATTCATTTGGATAAAAAAGACTAATAAGGGAATATTAATTAAACTCTCAGGTAATTACTTAATGTACTGAATCTCCGTTTCCATAGAAGGTAGACCAACCACATAGTGACAGCTGTTGCCGTTACTGAAATGTTATCATGGTGGTGTATTTGTAATATTTTAATGGATGATACCTCTCTCAGCGTTTTTATGGCTTTCATTTTATCGCACTTATAAAGAAGAGTTTCAAAGATAAGGGGACACAACTAGAACGTAAATATAATATAATGATGCTCACTTATCATACAGATAAGCACACATGCGTATTGATAATCACACGTCGATACAGATAGACTGAAACACACACATATGAATAGCACACACATACGCTCATAATGCAATTCATTTTACTGAAAGGAAGGTTAGGATAGCAATAAAATACCTCGTAATATCGAAATAAAGCCCTGAAGCCGGTACAACGCATTAGAAAAGAAGATTAAACTGCTCTTTACATTGTTAGGTCATTTTATACTCTGCTTATGTATTTGCTTGAATATATATATATATGTGTGTGTGTGTGTGTGTGTGTGAGTATATGCATTTGTATGAATTTGTACTTATATATTACAAGAATGGAAGAAAAGGAAAGAGAGATAGTTACTTATGTAGATTTTGATATAGACATACTTGCATACATAGATTCAGCTTTTAAATCGTTATTGACATTTGTGTGTAAATATGTGTGTCGTATTGTCTATAAGTGCTCAGCAGCGCATGCACGAAATATCTACACTAAGGGGGAAAAATGTCAGCTTAAATAGTTCTCAAGAACACGTCACCATTAACTAAATCGCCCTTTCATAATTCTCTTGCTTACATAATAAATACTGCCACACTTTCTCTGTCGCCATCTCACGTAGCTGTCAGTATTTAAAAGCATATTCAACTACAAAATTATATGCATATATCTATTTCGCAATTTCCTATAGAATTCCTGCCCATATTGTCCTGCTTAGCCTACATAAGTGACCTCTATATTATCCCCTATCTGTTCCATATTCTACCTCTCTATTTCCTGTTCCCCGTTAGCTTGATTTTATAGCATGTTTATAACTTCCACTTCCTCTATACATTTAAATACGCTTATACAATCGCATATACACACGCAAACATATAATACATGCACGCACATACGCCTTCTCGTGAACATACATAATATTCAATATGAAGAGGATATTGCGTCATAAAAACACATAACTATTTATATGTTGCTATATTTTCATTATTATAAATCATTCGGTTGACGGATAATGATGATAAATATATAATAAAAAGCAATGGAAGTAATTTATAGACAGCGCGTGTGATTTAATGACCTTCCCAATAAAACGAATTCAGTTGAAGAATCTTGCCTACTTGTGGGTGTATTTGTATATATGTTTGTGTACGCGTATACATAGATACACACACATACATGCATACATAACATACATACATACATACATACATACATACATACATACATACATACATACATACATACATACATACATGCATGCATTCACACATGTTACTTAAATGCTCAACAGAAGAGCCGAATGCTTAAGGAGTTAAGATGTCTACTCTGTAGCGACGCGATCCGGGTTCGCTCCTACAACTTGGACTTTGTACAAATGTTTCTATGTTTTTGAGTCAACCTCCATCTTGTGAATGAAATTGTAGAGTCAGAAATTGTATAGAAGCCCGTGGCACAGATTTTATTTGTCATCCGGAAGGCAGTGCTTTTATGCATCCTGTGCGGCGCCATTTATAACTCAGAATCACGTTAGGGGCACACCTGCTTCTTGGATACTTCGAGGCGTACCTGCTGCTTTAGGAACTCAGTTGATTGAACAGCTTGATTGTCATCGTCACACAGGTGTGATCTGCAACAGTGTGGCTATGAAAAGTTTGGCCTCAGCCGTTTTGCCGTTGCGTATTTGGTGTCCCTGTTTCAATGCTGACATGTTTGACGTATTCTAAGGCTTCTGTCGGCCTCTCCCCCTCTCCGCGTCCGTGAGCGTATTTCCTATAATGTGTACGAGGAGTCGGAAAGCGTTTATACCAGACACGTTCAATTAATAATTGTAATGTGTCACTCTCACCCTTTTTCTATGTTATTGTATGTGTGTGCGTATAAGTGTGTGCATGTGTACGTACGCATGTGTATGTGAGCATCGATGTCTCTGAGTGTGCGTGTCTAGTATACATGTGGATGTGTGCATTTGTGTGTATGTGTGTGCACTTGTATGTGCGCATATAGGTGTGTGTATGTGTTTGTGCGTGCGCGCACGCGTCCTGTGCCAAAAAGTATTCTCGCATGAAAAGGCCGAAAGTCCTGTCAGTTGTGCCAGATGGCCAGCGTGCAAAGAGCTGCGTCCAGTCATCAGATTGTCTCACTGCGTATAGTTTGCAACATGCGCTTCTTCCTTACATCGGTGTGTAGCCAAAGTGGGACAACATCATCGGAAGTTTATTCAGTAAAGTGGCTCAGGTTTTCTCTATACTACTTATGATAAAATCTCAAGTTTTTATTCTCTCTTGCTTACTCTTGTGGGTTCGAGGTCATTGTGAATTCTTGGCAGAGAAGAAGAGGAAGAAGAAGAAGAAGAAGAGAAGAAGAAGAAGAAGAAGAAGAAGAAGGTGGAGTAGGAGGGGAGGAGGTGAGGAGGAGGAGGAAAAGGAGATGGTCAAAGTTTCACGGTGAAAAGCAGCTTCACATGTGCTTCGGATAACCTGATATACGCACTAAGCTGCTCTGGGTGTCGTGAGCAATGCATAGGCCAAACAAAAAACACTCTACGTCAAACGATGGCTCTGCACAGATCCCATATCAAAATTCCCCAAAACAGAAAAACGCATCGACATTTGCGCCAGTAACAAAAAATCCAAACCTCAGAATTTCCCCTCTACCAATTCAGAGACGATACAATCTTGAGCCAACGAATTAGTAAGGAGACTCTCTTTATTACAAAATACAGACCACTTTTGAACGCATCTAAAACAAACAACAAATCCAGCCGGCCTTAGAATAACACAAACACACACGCAAATATTAAAGGTGATACATTCAAGAGATACCCAAGAATTCATTAAAAAACAGTCCCAACCACTGCTATAATCCACAACGGGACACTTTTAGGTCACTTGATCACTTAACATCCTACTACTATCATACCAACTGCATTCCCTCATTATATTCCCTCTTCTCTTTCTCCTTCTTCTTCTTCTTCATCTTCTACCTCTCCGCCACCTCCTTCCTTACTTTACTACTATTGCTGTATACAGCAACACCTACACAAATATAAACAATGCATTCAAAAGAGATGTCTCAAGAATTCAATCACTACTTTCAGGCCACTTGACCATTTAACATCCTTTCAGGCCACCTGACCATTTAACATCCTTTCCTTCTTCTTCTTCTTCTTCTTCTTCTTCTTCTTCTTCTTCTTCTTCTTCTTCTTCTTCTTCTTCTTCTTCTTCTTCTTCTTCTTCTTCTTCTTCTTCTTCTTCTTCGTATCCTCCTCCTGTAATGGATACCTCTTATGTGTTTAAACGTACACTGTATTTTATATGAATAATATATAGTCTATTGACTAATTTTTCTATACGTTAGGCCACAAGGAGTAAAAATTGCTAAAAGCTTTATTACTGTTATATTATTAATTACTGATAAATTTTTCTGGAAAATTGTTCGAAGAAATGCTGCTAATTTATTGCTGCCGACAAAAAACTGCGCTTGCGCGGTGGGTTTGAAAAATTACAGTAATTTGCCTCGTACTTATATGTTTAATGTAGGCGAACCGGTTGATGAAGATTTCGCCGAGCAAATTATTTTATTTGCTAAAAAATGTCTGAAACCATGGTCCAGGGGAAAGATGGTAAATGTTTTTATTTTTCCTTCCCTTCCAGTTTTTATCCCTAATCGTGGTTTCGAGTTTAGCTGTTCCCTCTAGCGTGAAAGGAGTCCTATGATGGATACCTCTTACGTTTTTAAATGTACACCGTATTCATATGAATAATATATAGTCTTTTGACCACAGGTAGCTTTCTTTTTTCTCATGTTTGTGTTGTGTGTCTTATTCATTCTGCCACGTTTGCTTTTCTTGTTTTTCCAGTTCCTGTGGTTATATCAGTGTCGCTCGCTCTATTCTCCACCTCCTCCCCTCCTAATCAACATCATCATCATCGTCGTCGATTTCATTATCATCATCGTACTTTTTATAGTTATTATCAACCTCATCATTCATTTTTCCTTCTATTTCTAATTCCATTTTTCTCACTTTTTCTCCTCTTCCTCCTCTTCCTCCTTCTTCTCCTTCCTCACCCATCAGCACCCCCCTGTGTGTGTGTGTGTGTGTGTGTGTGTGTGTGTGTGTGTGTGTGTGCGTGTGTGTGTACGTGTGTTTGTGTTTATGTATGCAAAACCTCTAAAAAGAGGTTTAAAAAATATGTAGAAATGCACGCGTATAAAATATCATAAGCAATTTATCAGTGAAAACGTAATACAATGGATATTGACAGTTTACAATTGTTGTACTTGAAAGAATTAGAGATGGGACCAAATGAATAGCAACTACAATTACAGATAGGAGATAAATACTTCACTGTTTGGAACAAAGAACCCCACTACTCTGGTTAAAGGCAGCTTCCCTTTCCTGTTTCAAACCACGTCCTTCAAATGTGACCCTGAGTATTTTCTACGTCTGACCGAGGCGTAAATTGCCCTATGTTTCCATGTTCCCGTGATAGACAGCCAGACTAATAACTGGATAAACAAATATATAGACAGGAATATAGCTAGACAGATAGACAAAGAAACAGACAGACAAACACAATGGTTAACAGTTAAGTAGGTAGTTATACAAATAAATAGAGAGATAGATACACAAATAAACAGATAAATAATTCTAAATTTACTTTTGTCTGAGTATCATGTGTTTACGTTGTTAAAAGGTGATGTATTTTAAAGTTTTCTGTCCTTCATTGTCGCAAAATATATAATTTGTTCACATCACCTTTCGTCTCCTTGGGGCCAGGATGCTAAGCTAGTTGAAGTACTGTTTGGGTATTTGCGCATCATTTACTTGAAAATAATTGAAAGGTGAAACCTTGATGCCATCTGCGTATGACACTATGGTTGGAAGTATAGGAATAATAGATAGGTATTTTAAGAAGTGATATTATCACCAGATGTCACCCGGAGGTAACAACAGATTGTAAATGCAGCGTTATCGTAGTGTACAAATCTGTGCAATCTAAATAATTGTTCGTTAACCATCACTTTGTGTTCATACCAAAAGAATTGTTCAAGGGAATTTAGATGCACTTTTGTATTGTTATTTATTATATGTTATTTTTGTAGAAGAATGTATTGTTATTTCTTCACGACCAAAGTCTAAGTAAAAAATACGAAAGTGTTTAGCTTGACGAATCTTTGGCGAAACTCCAGCTGCAATCGATAAAAGTATATTTTATTTATGTTCTTCAATTGTTAAACCAGTCATGCAGCAGATTTCGTTGACATGCCGAACCAAAAACACTTCGCAATTCTTTTGGCCTTACGTTTCGTGATCAAATTACAGCGGGGTCAACGACGCCTTTTATGCGTTGTGGGTCGATCAAATACGCACCAGCTGAGCATCAGGTCAACGTTATTCTACATCCAATAGGGTTACTAAGGTAACCAGCAAAGTATTGGAGCCTACGTAATCGACACACTACTCATTTCTAATTGCTGGTCTTGTGTCTAAATAAGAAATATCTCCAACACAACAAAGGCGTATTGGACGTTGTGTAGTATTTAGTTGCGTTTCTGTGTGTTGAGAGTTCAAATGCGACCAAACTCATAATTTTCTGTCATCATTGGGAAAAATGTTTGATAAAATAACTGTTGAGCGAAAGATAGAATATTGCGTTGTTTGTTCCAGTTTCAGGCGCAATGATTGCGAAATCAACTGAGATCAGCCCTGAGTTTTTTCCATTCCTGGGTCCAGAAATAAAATAAAGTCCATTACTAGAGTCGATCCTTTAGCTCTTTCTCTATCTAAAATTTGGTGACGTTCTGCGTCGTGTAAACGGTTATTGTGGGCAACTAACAGCGCCCCTACTTCGGAAACGGAAATGCCGAATGGAGATGGACAAGGAACACCTTGTTGCATAACACATTCTTATGACACTGGACCGAACGACGATCAGACATGCAGCGTAGCATGAACTGGGAATTAAGCAAATTAGATCTAATGAAGGTTTATATCTTACCCACATTTACTCAGACCCACAATTGGAAAGCAAGAAAGGGTTCATTCCTATTCTTATGGAAAATTATAATTCAAGAAATTTAAAATATAATTTATCAAAAAAATCATTTCACTCACTGTTAATAGAAAAAATAGCTGAAAGTATATTTCTGTCTTTTGTTGAAAATATGTTTCACACCTTCTTTGTTTTTGTCATTTATTTCATCTCGAAATTTTTTTGTCTATCGTTCTTTCTCTTATGTTTTTTTGTTCTATTCTCTTTTTTCGTCATTTTTGGTTTTTCGAATTTTCTTCTCACTCTCTATCAGTGAGTCTTTTTTCGTTTCTTGTTCATTTATTATATTTTCTTTTTTTTTTCCCTCCAGTTTTGCATTCTCCCATATTTTCTGTAAATATTTACGTTTCATCACGTGACTCTGGTACTTTTCAGTTCTTTTTCTTTTCTCCCTTTTACTTCTTTTTTTTCGAAAAATATTTCTTACTTATCGTTCCTTGCTTGTTATTTCCATCACGCTTTTACAAGTTATATTAAAGAAAAGTTTCTTCTCATTTATTTTGTTCCTGTACTGAACACGAAGGCATAGATTCACACATAGAAAAACACACTCGCAAGTATATAAACAGGTACTCACACCAAAATATGGTCGTCAAAGCTTTCGCCTTACAAGAGAATCGGTAAACAACATTGCATAAACAGTTGCAAACTGGTGTCAATATCCGGAATACTTGACTGGATTTTTGAAGAAATTATTTTCAACTGACATTAAAAAGAACCAAATGCTAAAATCGAGTGGATGACTCTTCAAAAATACGGGCACGCACAGTGCTGAGAAAAATGGAGAAAAAAAACCACCGCAAATTTACTCTGAACAGATTTTGAGAGATTTATGGTTTCACATTAAAAAGCATGACATTGGTAAATAATGCGTGTTTGCTGAACATGCAAGAGATAGTAGCCGGATGGCATTTAAATGACATCCATCTTTAACAAAAAGGATGGAGGATATGCTTTATAAAACGTATTTGATTGCGTATAAAGCGCATTTCTTTCCAGAAATGACACAAATAATCACGGACATGAAAGAACATGACAACTAAGTAATTTCTATAAATAGCTGTTCGATCTGGTAAAATAAACAGCCAACACTCCAAATGTTAATACAAATTATCGTTCTAAATTTTAAATACAACGCTACACATGAAACAAAATGCGATGTCTCTACCCTCATAATAATCTTCGATGCACTAAAACGGCTTTCATGACTATGATCTGTGGACATAGGGATCCGTCAAATACACCCATGAGAATTTTATGTTTATCAAATACAGTAACGCTGAAATAGGGATCTCTGTCTACATTATATCCGAGAAAATGAAAGACATTAGGATCAAGAATGGCATTATAGTGACAATAGGCGTTCTGAAGAGAAGAGAAGTTGGCAACCATCAACAGCGACAATAAAGATAAATGATGGAGCGATGAGCAGAAGGTGATGAACAATGACATCAGCTCAAGAAACCACAACGAAACGTGACCGAGGCTTCGTAAGGCTTCACGTTGTCTCTTTGATAAAATGAATTACTAAAGTTCAGAATAGGGGGGGGGGCATACTAGGCTTGATATTAGACAAAAAGTAAAGGGCGCTATATACATACATCACGATGGAGATTGAAGAGTAGGAGAGGGAGGAGTTATGCAGCTATTTGGTTGTTTCTTTCCTTATCATTTATTTAGTGATGACATACGGTCGACGGTGAAATTAATTACAAAATACACGTATCGCACAACACTAGGAGAGAATCCTGCACACTTATGGCGGTCACATGAAATTCGCCTGTGCCAACGACTTATGAATTGACTACGGATGGAGATTTATAGAGTCGTTCGATCTGGTAAAATAAACAGTCAACTCTCCTTCAAATATGAACACAAAAACATCGTTCTAAATTTTAATTACAACGCTACAAATGAAAAAAAAGCATGTGAGACACAGGCAGAACATTTGGATAGCTGTCTCTTTGATGGAGTGTTTCTTGGTGAAAAACAATAGAGACGACGATAAGCATTACAGCAGCTCAGATGAAGCGAGAAAAGAAAAACATATTTTATGACAAACGTAGAGTATATTGTATATGAAAGTACATGCTTTCAACCAATCTATCTATCTATCTATCTATCTATCTATCTATCTATCTATCTATCTATCTATCTATCTATCTATCTATCTATCTATCTATCTATCTATATATCTATCTATCTATCTGTCTATCTATCTATCTATCTATCTATCTATCTATCTATCTATCTATCTATCTATCTATCTATCTATCTGTCTATCTATATATATATATATATATATCTATCTGTCTATCTATCTAACTATCTATATATCTATCTATCTATCTATCTATCTATCTATCTATCTATCTATCTATCTATCTATCTATCTATCTATCTATCTATCTATCTATCTATCTATCTATCTCTCTCTCTCTCTCTCTCTCTCTCTCTCTCTATATATATATATATATATATATATCTAACTATTTATCTATTTAATCGTCTATCTATCAATCTATCTCTTTACCTATCTGCCTACCTGTCTGTATATCTGTATGTCTGTCCGTCTGTCTCTCTGTCCATCTGTCTGCTGTCTGCCTGTCTATCTACCTGTCCCCCTCTCTATCGCCCTGTCTCTGCATGGATATCTCAATCAAACGATGCATGTTATTATATGTATTCATGTATCAAGCATAATTCCCCGCCATTCCTACATTTCTCTAAAATCAACACCACCAGTATCTTCACATTTACCATATTTCTTTGACACTCCTATAGCTTTTCATTGTATCTCATCGTAATTCATATTTCATGTTACCATTCTTACAACACGCCACCGCCAACTTCCACTCGCCATCGTCATCTTCTATCTGCAGTTCCGCATTTCGTTTTCCTCCATTATCTTGTACAAATCTCTCACTATGTCCAACATACACACGTATGAGTGTGTGTATGCATACACGCACATACACGCACACGCACACACCTATATACATATATATAAATATATGCGTGTGTGAGTGTAAATAAATATGTATATATATATATACAAGCAAACACATATGTAAATGCATATTACGTATATATGTATATATATAATATATATATATAATATATATATATATATATATATATATATATATATATATGCGTGTGTGTCGGTGTTTGCTTAGGTTTCTAGTCGGTTAATCCTTCTATTTGTTCAACATATTAAATTTATAAATCTTTTTCGATTCTTGTATTCTTTCTCTTCCATACTTACGATACGTTTGTAATTTCCTGGGATACGCAATTCCTCTCATGTGTATGATTGTTTTCAAACAATTTTACGAAGGAATAATATATCCGGGAGAGAGAGAGAGAAACAAAGAGGCAGACAGAGAGTGACAGAGACAGTGGGAGATACATAGAGAGATACAGACAAGAGAGTAGGGAAACTCTTCCTCAAAAGAAGATACACACATTACGTGTGTATATATATATATAATGTGTGTATGTATATATATATATATATATACACACCCACACACATACATATATATATATTTATATACATGCATATACGCCAACATTTATTTATATATCTAATTACACGCACTTATACACATGTATATATGTGTGTATGCGTGTATGTATGTATTGAGTAAAGTGAGAGGGTTATACTTCTGAGGGAGAGAAAGCGGGAGGAACATCTATATATATGTGTATATATATATGGGGAGAGAGAGAGAGAGAGGGAGAGAAAGATGGAGAGAGAGAGCTGGAGAAAGAGAGAGAGAGTGAGACGAAGCAGAGAAAAGCAGGCTAACATTCTCAAAGAGATTTAGCAATTCATAGTTGAAACGTTCACAAAAATTAAAAATAACAATAGCAACAAAAACAACGACATCAACGACAACATGATGATGATGATGATGATGATGATTATGATGACAATGAGAAAAGGGAGGGCAAGGATTAAAAAACAACAACAACAGCATGATAATAATAATAATAATACTGATGATAATAACAACAATGAGAAGAAGAAGAAGAAGAAGAAGAAGAAGAGAAGAAGAAGAAGAAGAAGAAGAAGAAGAAGAAGAAGAAGAAGAAACGGAACTTTATAAGAGGAGTAACAAAAACAAGATGTGTGGAATAATCTGGATGGAAGTGTAAATAGATAATGTTAAATAAAATGAAAGCCTCTGTGGGGAAATAATATTTGATGCTTGGACAAAGCTAATTCTGCAATTCTTGCCAAACATTGATTCCCGACAGTTGACACGAATACCTGGATGCGGAGTGTGTGTGTGCGTACACGTGTGCGTACGTCAGTGTATGTGTGCGTTTGTGTGTAACTGAGTGTGTGTGCGCGCGCATGCGATTGAATGTGTTTGTCTGTAGAAATTGCTTCGTTGTCATCTTCTGTCATGTCCGTGTTACATTTCTCTCTCTTTCTCTTTCAACCTCATTTTCTCAAGACTCACATTCACATATGCCCACATAATATATATATACATATATATATATATATATATATATATACACATATATATATGTATATGCATGCCTATATGCACGTCTGTTACTTTATATATGTATGCTTTATACATGTAGTATCAGTTTATGCATGTTTGATGCATATTTGTACGTGAGTGTATACGCATAAGATACTGCTTACATAATACACACACGTATATATATACATATATACTTACACACAGATATATACATGGAATATATATATATATATATATATATATATATATATATATAAACAAGAGAAACATGTTAATATTTGTATATGCAATATATAGATATTAAATAAATACATATGTATAAATCTATATATATGCACAGTGACACAGATACACACATATATAAATGCATGTGTACATATATATATATATAATATATATATATATATATATATATATATATATATATATATATATATTTGTGTATACGTGCATGAATATTTACATATCTATATATGACTATTCACATACGCACATATATATATGAAGACGGAAATCAAGAAAAAAGAGAGGGAGAAAGGAAAGATCCATTCAACGAAATAAAAGTAAATAAAATAAGAACTTAAGCAGTAAAATAAATTGAAGCAGAAACAAAACAAACTTGATAATAAAAAACAAAAGAAAGACACAAGAAAAATTGTGAAAGTGAAAGTGGTGAGATTAAGTAACAACACGAATGCATCGTCTGAAGCAACACACAAACGTGTATTCACACACACAAACTATGTATAGGTGTGTGTTTGAGTGCGTTTGTGGCTGTGTGAGTATGTGTATGCATTCAAACTATCCATCTATCTATCTATCTATCTATCTATCTATCTATCTATCTATCTATCTATCTATCTATCTATCTATCTATCTATCTATCTATCTATCTATCTGTCTGTCTATCTATCTATCTATCTATCTATCTATCTATCTATCTATCTATCTATCTATCTATCTATCTATCCATCTATCCTCCTACCTATTTGTTTATCTATCTATCTATCTATCTATCTATCTATCTATCTATCTATCTATCTATCTATCTATCTATCTATTTATATGACATCAGGAGGGGAGAGGGAGAGATTGAGGGAGAGAGGAGAAGAAAATAAAGAGATTGTCACATTTATTTTAAGATTGATAAACACAAACAACTATGGTGGTGTAGAAAGACGCACAGACTGGCATACTGAAGTACAGATACCTATGTGTATTGTACACATACATTCACACACACACGCACACAAGCATATATATATTTATATATATGTGCGTATATATACATATTTATTTATCTGCACGTACGTACGTGTATATATGTATACATATATATATATATATATATATATATATATATAATATATATATATATATATATACATATTCATGTTAAAACGTCCATTTAAATGCATATATAAATATATGTGTACAACTATATTATATATATATATATACATTTGACTTATATGCATGTGTGCTATTTCATTACGCATAACTACAGACAGGAAGATAGAATCTTTAAAGTTTACACTCTTCACATATTATTTTTCGTTTTAAGTTATTCCATAAATACCAATTTTGCACAAAAGTTTCTATGGAATAACTGGAATGGATATAATAGAAATTTCTCAACATTTCTGCAGCGCCCTCTTGAGATACAAACGCAAGATTTTAGAATATAACACAAATTGTACCCACGATTTTTCTCCCACTAGGATCGCCATTACTATTTAATGTCTCTCTCCTTTTCTCTCTTCCTGTTTATATGTATGCATATGTTTGTGATTTTAGTGTGTGCACGTGTGTGTGTGTGTGTGTGTGTGTGTGTGTACGTGTGTGTGTCTGTCTGTATTAAGTTGCATTTGTATACGTACGTACAGCTATGAATATGTTAATTTATGTATACGTTTATCCATCTATGTGTGTGCATGAATTTTTATACGCATAAATATTTAAATATGTACGTGAGTACTCATATGGACTTGCATTCGTGGACTCATTATAGACATATTATATATTTATATATATAATCTGTCTGTCGTGGACAGACATATTAATAATAATATATATATATATATATATATATATATATATAATATATACGCAAACACATGCAGATAGGTATATATGATCTATATAATATATGTATATATTGTTATTTACACACACACACACACACACACCACACACACACACACACACACATATATATATATCTATATATATCATGTATCTCTATCTGCTTATATGCATATATATATATATAATACACCTGTTTATTGTTCACACAATTGTCTCCGTCTCTTGATGCTTAGTAAATTCCAACTATATATATAGGTATGTACACACACACACACACACATACACATACACACACACGCAACACACATAATATATAATATATATATTTATAATCACAACACATGTTTAATATATATATATTATAGATATATATATATATATATATATATGTATGTATCAAACTTATTTTGTGATTGTGTGTGTATATAAAATCACACTACTAGTTTAAGCAGGTCTCAAAAACAAATTCAAGTGGCATAAATTTTAATATCACAGTTTTTCACCCTCATGTGACTTATAACAAGAATGCAAAGATTTAGTTTTCGACAATGCTGATGTGCTGAATGTATGAAAGTCTCCAGACGGACCGCTCCACAGTGTGTTGACTGCCGTCAGGGTACTTCGCCCGTCTTCTTCTTTTGGATTATCAGTATAGCTCAGTTGCTTCTGAAATAGCCCTGCTTTACTTTGACTGTGGGATGGATAGACTAAATTTCTTATTAGTCGCTTTGAAGGCTTTAATTTACACAATACAGGAAGGAAATATTAAAGCTGCGCTCGTGCATGCACACGCACATTAACATACACAGAGGCACATTCACACACATATATTTGCATACATATACACAAAAAATAAGATTACACACACACACACACACATATATATATATATATATATATAATATATATATGTATGTATGTAGGTATGTATGTATGTGTGTATATAAAGACAAAAATGGGACAAAAACGCAAAATAACCAGACAAACGATACAAGGAAAACAAGAATGGATCATTCGGAGTTTTCTATCATATATGTATATATGTATGTGTGTATGTATATATATATATATATATATATATTAGAGAGAGAGAGAGAGAGAGAGAGAGAGAGAGACAGACAGACAGACAGACAGAGAGACAGACAGAGAGATAGAGAGAGAGAGACAGAGAGAGAGAGAGAGAAAGAGAGACACAGCAGTATGTGACTAAAAAGTTTCGTGCAGGTAGGACACCTTAATATCAACAAATATTTGCAAAGCAAGCAAAATTTAAAAGGAATATCAAAATTGTTTCTTGGCTTCTATTGATGAGCTCAGAGAAAATGTGAAAAGAGTGTTTTAGTATTGTAGCTCGAGAAATCATTTCATCGCATTGTTTTAAATTCTCTCTTCTGTCATTATTTGCCGATATACGTGTATTCGTGCGAGCTGTCTCCGTTTACATTTCATAATAATTATATTCTATACATAAGCAGAAGGAAATGAATATATTAGATATCGATATATATTTCGTACATTTGTTAGATCATGTGACTATGAATTATGCTTAGATGTTATGTAAATTCCCTGCGAACCTCTCTTTTGAATGTATAGTCTAATTTTAATTTTAGGATGTACCCAATATTGGTTTCTTACATCATTAAAAGACACACATTTATTAAGAAGGCCTTAATCCATTAATTCCTCTCAATTTGTGGCTCCCAGGATAGAAGAGGTTGCTGAAGAGTACATTTTATCAGGGCGAGGTTGCGTCCCAAATATCTTTAACATGTCCATATAAATTAATTCTGATTTTGACACAAAGCGATAGAAAAACAGAAATTTATCGGAGGGATTTATTTCTTTTATTCGAGTTCTGATTCTTAAATAAAGTTCTATCTATGGGAGGATTTCAAGTTAAAGCTGAACCCAATAAGAATTGGTCACAGGACATAATACTCTGTATTATGAATTCGCACAGGAATTCTAATTAGTGGATGTCACCAACACCTGCGCTTTATATTATTGGCATAATTGACTCTCGGGAGTGAGTTTGTCTTTGAACGTAAAGATTCGCAACGAGACTATACGTAGAAATTATTTCAGTTTTCTTCCTCGGCCAGCATTTTTAAAGGAGTGGGTCAGCCAACGACAGTAACTAATGCATTTGATTGGAATTTAATATCGTTGTCCCTCGAGGGCATGAGAACAAAGATGACATCTGTAGGAAGTTATTTTTGAACGTAAACATATATACCCTTGTTGCACATAAATATTTCTGATTTACGCACAGTTTCAAGGGGTGGAGAGAGGGATGATTCCATTAACATCAATATTTGAATGATATTTTATTTTATGAACGAGTGGATCAGTGACGGAAGACCTCTATGGGATCTGAACACAGAATATAAGAATCTGTATCAAAGCTCTACGTAATAATGACTTTAGATTCTGGCACAAGGCCAGCAATTCCGTGAGAAGGAAGTCAAGGTGATGTGAAGGTGTTGCCGATCTAGTTCTGTAGCGCGCCAAAATATAGCAGCACCCGGATGTGAGTGCTGACAGAGCTAGCAGTGACCTTCATGGGCAGTGGGCCGAGTGACATCGGTGTGTTTACTTCGCAAGTTGTGACATTTGTGTTTTAGTGATCACGTGTCGGCTGTAGTCTGCCATCTTGACATGGACAGGAAGCTGGAACCAAGAGCCAACGTGAAATTTTGCATTAAACTTGGGAAATCTGCAACAAAGACACTGAGCATGCTTCGGTAAATTTACTGTGACGAGGCAATGAGTCGTAGACGAGGGTTCGAGTGACACGGGCGCTTCAAAACCGGAAGAACATCCTTGGAGGACAATGAGCGATCCGGAAGACGATGAGTGATCTGGAAGGCCTCCCACGAGAGTCACCTCCAGAAATGTGGAGAGAATTCATCAGTTTGTACATGTGGATCGTCGGAGGACAATCAATGAAGTGTTTGAAGTGTTTGAAGACATTCGGGGAAAGCGATCAGATCTGCGGAGCGCGAAGAATTAGATACTTAAAAACGACACCTGTCACCCTATCACTGAGACCTCCTCACTTGAGAGTTTCTCGCCATAATCAACATGTTATCGCTTCCTCACCTACCCTTTGCTCCAGATTTATCACCTGTGGTCTTCCATCTTCCTTAAGATAAAAATGCAGCTCAAAGATCACCGTTTTTACACTGTTGTCGACATTAAGAACAAACGCAGAAGGTCATCGCCTTGCTTATGGACAACAACTTCCAGGCCGGATTCCAAAAGTTCGAGGAGAGCTGGTACCATGTATTGTTGCGCAAGGTGACTATTTCGAAAGAGATTATGTTAAAATACAGGTACGTAAGTTATTTTTTTTTTATTAAACATAACTAGTACGGGAACTTTTGATACCACTTGGTAAGTCGATTGCATCGACTCCAATATGTTCAACAGGTACTTATTTTATCGATCCCAAAAGGATGAAAGGTAAACTCAACCTTGACGGAATTTGAACTCAGAAATATGTTGCCTGGCATTGGTAACAATTTTAGCCGTATTTCATAAGGATTACTTGGCTTCTGATTTGGTATTGTTGGTGATTAGCCCGGATCAGCCTAAGTCCTGCCTGCCAATTAGGAAATACATCCTTCCTTCTCAGTGTATTTCGTATTATCTATTATATTCCTGCGAGAGGGGAAA
>NC_043015.1:35897869-35902869 GCF_006345805.1 Octopus sinensis
CTACTTTCCTTCCGAATTTCCAATCAATTTAATGAACATTTTCCGAAGTTGTTTCTAAGATGACATCTGTGACATGTGCAGGCCTCACCAAGACTTGTAACAGGATGAGACGGGAGTTCATACATGGAACAAATGTGTATTCAAAATGCAGCATTGATTCCATCAAGAAACAGCTGGCTTGGCAATCTTATCGAAATTGACAAATCGAATAAGCTAGAACAATATTTGTTTTGTCCACTTTTCCATACATCACATGTCTTGCTAGGAGAATTTAGTTTCTTGGCAGATTAAGATACACGGTGAAAGTTGATGAGCTGAGACAAGAATGATATTAATACAACTCCCTCACTGCCACATGTCAACATCTCAACATGCCATACACTCACAGATATCAGACTGTCGAATGTTTGCGCAATTTCAGATGACATGGTGTCATGTAATCAAATATGTCATTTGGAAGAATATTGCTTCGACACTAAACCAATATTTTGGAAGCATAGCTGTGTGTTTTAATTCGGATTTGATATCAGTGGACTAGTGGATTCTCTTATCTTTTAATCCGAAAATCCTCTTTATCTTCAATCCACAATACATAATCTTTTCATATATTTTTTCTATTTTAACGTTCTCGGGGATATCAACATAAATTCAACGAAAAAGGGGTTAAACTCAAACTTAAAATATAGGTTAGTAAAATTCGTTTGTCGAGAGGGCATTTCAGTATGTCTTTTAATCCGGAATTCCTCCTTTTCTTTAATCAACGATACATTAATATAATTCAGTATTCTCTTGACGGTCGTTGGTTGGCAGGAATTATAATGTATTAAGCAGAGTACCTCATGGTTCGTTTCCCATCACATTCATAACCCGCCCAAGTCAACTTTGACATTTACTTATCTGATATCAAATGAGTTTCTGCTGATCTTTAAAAATGCGAACTGGACTCGATTTCCTCGTGCTCCAGCTTAGCCGCGCTTCTATAACGGGATAACAACTAAGCAAATTAAGAGAACAGTAATTTTCTGTGACTTTGATCAAAGACAATATTAAAGATATTTAGACATTGCAATGCCAACCATTAGCCTTCGTGCTGTTTCAACATAGCTGAATGACCAGTGACCGGTTGGTAAATCGAAGAAATGATAATATAAGGAAATCTGAGAAACAACTCCCAGTATATTTCAATTCTATGGACACGAGTATTTATGCTAACCACCCCAATATATTGGTTCCACTTTTGAGACAAGGCCAGCGATTTCGTGGGTGGCGTAAGTCGATTAAATTGATCTTAGTGTTCAACTCATGTTATCGACCCGAAAGGATTAATGATAAAGTCGATCTAGACAGGATTTGAAACCCAGAACGTAAAGGCGGAAAAATTGTCGCTAAGCATATCATCCAACGTGCTCATGATTCTGACATCTCACAGCCTTCTATAGAATCATAATATTGGTTTCTCATTTAGGCAAAAGGTCCGCAGTTACGAAGAAGGGCTTAAGCTGATTACATCGTCGATCCCAGTACTCAGGAGGTACTTGTTTTATCGCCCACGAAATGACAAAAGATAAAGTACAACACGGTGGAATTTGAAATTTAGTCAGACGAAGTGCTGCTAAGTATTTTTCCTGGCGTACTAACAATTCCGCCTGCTCGTCGCTTAATTAAATGGTGATTTCATATGATTTCAAATTTTGGCACAAGGTTTGCATTTTGGGAAAGAGGGTTACATCGACTCCAGTGCGCAACTGGTACTTATTTTCTTGATCCCAGATGGCGTGCCGATGAATCTGCCAACTCTTCACCTTATCTAATAATAATGATAATCATTTGTACTAAAGGCGCAAGGCATGAAATTATTGGGGAGCGGATTAATCGGTTATATCAACCGCAGTGCTGTACTGGTACTTAATTTATCGACCCCGAAAGGATAAAAGGCAAAATCATTTGAACTAAGAACACAAAAAACGGACGAAATATCGCTAAGCATTTCGCTCGGTGTGCTAAAGATTCTGCAAACTTTTCTACTATAGGCACAAGACATGATATTTGAATGAAGAGGCCTAATCGATTACATTAACCCTAGTGTATCACTGGTACTTAATATGTCAACCATGAAAGGATGAAAAGCAAAGTCGACTTCGGTGGAATTTGAACTCAAAACGTAAAGGCGGACGAAATACCGCTAAGCATTACATCCCGCGTGCTAACAATTTACCAGCTCACCACCTTAATAATAATAATAATAATAATAATAATAATAATAATAATAATAATAATGATGATGATGATGATGATGATAATAATAATAATAATATAATAATAATAATAATAATAATGATAATAATAATAGGAATAAATGAAGGCTCTGGTATCCAGCATGCAAGCATGAAATAGGTTAGGAAGGAACGTTATAGAAAAGTTCGAGCAGTCCTGAAGTCTGAGCTGAATGCATATAATAAGGTGTTAGCCATAAATTCTTTAGCAGTACCAGTTGTTCTTTATAGCTTCAATGTGCTTAACTGGAATACCAGTGAAATAATGAAAATTGACAGAAAAATCTGCAAGCTACTGACTTGTAATAAGATGCACCATCCAAAGGCAGACGTGGATTGTGTTTACCTTTCCGAACCTCAGGAAGAGGCGAGCCTTGATCCAGCTTGAACTGACGTAAAAACCACCACAATCGGACTGGCCAAATACCTTGAAAAAACCAATGACTGGATGCTAAAACTTGTTGAAAAACACGAAAGACCGATAAAACTTCACTATATTCTGAAAGAGAGCAAAACATTCGCTACTGATCTCTTAGATATCTACCAGATTGATCAGGTTGAAGGAAATGCGCCAACTGCTGCTGCAAAGAAAATAAAATTAATTGCAAAGACAAAAGCGCATGAAAAATTTGCTAGCAGATGAGAACAGAAACCTCTGCATGGCAAGTATGTAGCCCGTAGCAAACAAGCTGATGTCGACCGGATACACATGCAACAATGGTTACGAAGCTCAGGGATAAAAGCATAGAGTGGAGGTTTCATATTAGCTGCTCAAACCACAGCTTATTAACCCGGAACTACCAAGCCAATGTGATAAAAAATGGAGCTGACCCACTGCAACTATCAGGTAGAGAAAAGAAAGCCGGTAATAGTCTTATTTGAGAAAGAAACCAAACTATGCTGGATCATAGATATAGCAATCCCAGCAGACAGCAAGTTATGCGATAAGGAAGAAAGAAAAGTCGATAGATATAACAGTTGAGATTGGGAAGTTAAGAAGTTGTATTCGATGAAAAAGGTAGTAGTAGTAGTAGTACCAATATTTGGCGGAGCCCTGGGAACAGTGAGTAAAAATCTCGAGAAGTACATGGAACAAATAGGGGCTGTAATAAGGGTGGAGGACTTGTAGAAAACAGCACTGCTTGGAACCGCTCGAATACTCCGAAAGGTGCACGAAAAATAAGAAGTGTTACCTTAGTTCATTGCTAGTGAACAGCTGACACCGTAGTACATCTCCAGCGGTGAAGGTGGGCAAAGACAATGATGATGATGATAATAATAATAAAGTGATGTTAAGGTAAATTGTTTAGAATTTAGGCGCGAGACCAGTAATCATAGGGAAGCGTTTTATTCGGTTTTACCGATTCCTCTACTGTTACTTTATGATATCGATCTTGGGCGGATGTAATATTAAGATGGCATTAGCAGTATGGGAACTCTGAACGTCAAAGACAAATTCTATGAAGACTTACCGTACCTTTCGAACTTACATGATCAATTAAACCAGATGAATACCGAGACCAATGTAATCGATGATCTCCCTACCCTGGAGTTGTTGTTCTTGGGCAAAAACTATTATTTTAATGCAAACTATTAAATAACAGTGGGATATTTACTAATTGAAAGGTTTCGAGTCAAATGTTGTTTTATATCATAGCGAGAATGAATCCAAGACGGAGAATATAGGCGATTAGATGACTCCGTTAATTGATGGCTATTGTTTTAATCAGCCCCACTTACACGAGAATGGAGGCGTGAATTGAGAAAATATAAATCACAAGCCGTGTCCTCTGGTCTTTCACTGACCCTACAGTTACGTGTCACCAATGTGAATGATTCTTTCTAATCAGAGAAAACGCTAAAGCATGTAGTGTCGGGTACAATGACGCCGATTAAATAACCCCTGTGTATCTAATGAACGAGGGAAGATCTAAGGGGTGGCTTGAAATATTAAGAATAATTAATTAGCTAGTTACTTAGTAAAAGTTACTGAATTGAGAATTTTTTGACACTTCTGACACGCGTCTCCCATTCCTCTCTGTCTCTTTGGCTTTTTAAAATTCTGGATTTTGCATCCAGTGCCCTCTTGCAATTGACTGGTGCAGTTTTTTCTGGTATATCCTGTTCTCCATTTACTATGAGAAGGTTGCCATAGAAGGAATCCAGTTCCTAGCTCATCCTTGCATTGACCAATAAATCTCAGCACGTACTTTCATTCAGTCTCTCTGTTATACAGGATGCCATCGTATAACTCTTTGTTAGTCGTGTGTTCTCACGGGACATTTTGGGGCACTGGAAATAATGTTCGAATATTCCTCAAATATCTCCTTAAGTTCAATGTCAGCCTGTACTCTCATCTACGAGTTGCCAGTTGTTCGATGAATTGAGTAATTAAACATGTATAAACATGTGACTGATAATTCTACAGAAAAGTGTACTGTTGAAGGAATTCTTAGACGGAATCAGCGTCATACAATTTGCTGGTTGATATTTATTAGCGAGGTTTCTTCACTTTCCATCGACTTCATTTCCCCACCGCAAGGGATGTATGAAGAAGCGGTGACAGGAGATACATTGACCGAAATACTTCGCAGTGAGATTTTTATCGATCTCTAAATATACTCCTTAACTACATGGTCATGTGTTTACAAACAGGAACCTACTGCGTTGACACCATAGCTAGGCAAACAATACGAAGTGGTCAGGGCGGGAAAGGCATGATGAGAC
>NC_043015.1:35905369-35917869 GCF_006345805.1 Octopus sinensis
TATTATTATTATTATTATTATTATTATTATATTATTATTATTATTATTATTATTATTATTATTATTATTATTATTATTGAGGCGGCGATCTGGCAGAATCGTTAACATGCCGGGCAAAGTTCTTAGCGGTATTTCGTCCGACTTTACATTCTGAGTTCAAATTCCACCGCGGTCAACTTTGCCTTTCATCCTTTCGGGGCCGATAAATTAAGTACCAGTTGTGTACTGAGTTCGATTTAATCGACTAGTCCCTTCCCCCAAATTTCAGACTTTGCAGGTTTGTCCCAGCACATGACCTTACAGGTGGAGCCCAGGTGGGAACATGCTCAACTGGATAAGGTCAAACAACTGACAAGTAAATCTGTGGCACTGAGCAGAATATTTGCTATAGCCCAAAACAATGTACATGATATCACTTCCAATCAATTAAGATCAGAAGCCATGAGAGTTACTGCCTTGTACTGCATCATCATCATCATCATCATCACCATTATCATCATCCTCCTCCTCCTCATCATCATTTTTGTTGTTGTCGTTGTTATTGTTGTTGTTGTTATTATTATTATAATTATTATTATTATTATTATTATTATTATTATTATTATTATTATTATTATTATTATTAAAGTGGTAAGCTAGCAGAATCGTTAGCGTGCCGAGCGAAATGCTTATCGGCATTTCATCCGCCTTGACGTTCTGAGTTCACATTCTGCCGAGGTCGACTTTGCTTATCATCCTTTTGGGATCGGTAATTTAAGTACCAGTTAAACACTGGGGTCGATGTAATCGGCTAGTCCCCTCCCTTCAAATTTCAGGCGTTGTGCCTTTAGTAGAAGGATTATTATTATTATTATTATTATTATTATTATTATTATTATTATTATTATTATTATTATTGTTATTATTATTTAGGCGGCGATTTGGCAAAATCGGTAGCACGTCGGAAAAAATACTTTTCGTCCGTGTTCATGTTCTTCGTTCTCATACCGGCGAAGTCGACTTTTCGGGGTCGATAATTACCAGTTGATTACTGCGATCAATGTAATTGGATCATCCCCCACCCCCTTAACTTGCTGGCCTTGTGCCAAGCATTTGAAACTACAGTTGTTTATTTATTTATTGGGGTATTTATTTTTGTGTCCTAAGCCTCGCCGTCGATGTTAAAGACTACTGCAATCGGCTGGTATTATTTGCTGAATCTTCTAGAACATCTCGATAGGAAGATTAGTGGCGTAGAAGAAAGTTTTAGTCAGACCTGGAGAAGAAGGATTGGCTCTGCTAGATGTGAAACGGTCAAAGACACGCCATGTGTGTACTCACTCACCTCCTCCGTAGGAAGTCCGGAGGTAGCTTCCTCTCTGCAATTTCCAAGTGAGAATGGCCACACGACTCGTCACTTCTCCCCAGGTGTTTTCCACCTGGGTGTCCGTTCCAAACGAGACCCCGAGCAATTTAACTGGTCCTTCCACCCTCCGACGCTCTCGGTTGGCATGTACCTGCCTCTGTTGAAGGCCCTCCGCCATCAGGTTAATCTTTGCTCCAAGAAGCAAACCAATAACATTCAAGTCCCTACATATATTCCACTTGTGCTCAGAATATTTACTCAATGGCAAACTGTTATCCATTGATTCATAAGTTTCCTTTAATCCTACAGCGTGCGCTAGTGATATTGAATGTTTTTGATTGCCATTAAGCAGCAAAACAGAATTTAGACTTACTTTGCTGGAATCTATTCTTCAGGATTGTGGCCCTACCCCATCCCACGTAGGAGTGCTACCAAAGGAGTCCAAAGAATGGAACATCATCGACGTAGTTATTCCTGTAGCCCAGGGTATTGTGAAGACGGTAAGTACCAAAATATGGGATAGGAAGTGAAACAAAGTGGAAGTGAAATCATAAAGGGAGTAAATATTCTAGCACCAAAAGCTGTATATATCTAAATTCTTAGGAAGTACACAGATTGCGACAATACTTGCAACAGCTCAGTTGAGGAAAGTGTTGCGTTCTCTAAATCACGAAAAGAATAGGTGCTAATAATAATAATAATAATAATAATAATAATAATAGATACAAATGAAATAAATGAATAGAATAAAATCAATACTAGCGCAATTATTTGAACGCAGAACATAATATCAATTAAATAGTTATTGAAAATTTATACGAATATTGATATATGACTAAAAATTCAAGATGAACTATAAATTCTGTATCTAATAAGAAACTAGAAATGTCTTGGAAGCTAATCTTTGGTGGTGGCCCAGTGAAATTTATAAATTAATAAAACGGCGGCGAGGTTTGATTTGGAGACGTGTTGATTTGTGAGAATTTATGAATTGTATATTGAAAAGTCAGACGTTTGGTTCATAAGGTTGGCGTTTTTGGCCTTCAATATATTCGTCATATTCTATCAGTCTTCTACCCCCAATAGATAAATTATTCTTAAAGAAATTCCGTGGTGGGGAAAAGAAACTCTTCCAAAATATATATTTCTGTGAGAAATAATAAAATTGCAACTAAAAGAATTGGACGAGCGAGCGATAAACGAGGAGGTTCTAGGATTGTTGGACTTCCGCCTTTTTGGTTTGTGGCAAAGTGTTCTACCACAACTCATCAACATCATCATTATAACCACCCCCGTCGTCGTCGTCGTCGTATTCAACGTCCTCATCGGTCATCACCATCATCGCCGTCTTCGTTGTTTCATGAACGTCATCATCATCATCATCATCATCATCATCATCATCATCATCGTCGTCGTCGTCGTCGTCGTCATCATCATCATGATCATCATCGTCGTCGTCATCATCATCATCATCATCATCGTCGTCATCATCATCATCATCATCGTCGTCGTCGTCACCGTCTTCATTGTTATCATTGTCATCACTCCCAAAGTGTGAAAGTTAAGAGTTCCAACATTTTGTCTGGGTGGTCATCATCATCATCCACTTCATCATCATCATCAACATCATCATCACCATCATCATTATCATTATCATTATCATCACCCTCCTCCTCATCCGCATCCTCATTCTCCTTATCTCCTTCACCATCATCCTCATAATTCCACCGCCATCCATCGACATCTTTATAATTGAAGTCACTATCGTTTATCACGGTAATCACTCCAACATCATCACAATCAGAATCTTCAACATAATCATCAGCATATACCTCTTCTTCTTCTTCCTCCTCCTCTTCACAACAACCATCTCTACACTACCATCATCATCATCATCATTGTCATCATCTCCACCTCAACGTTCATCAGTGATCCTGGCATCTCTGCTCTTGAATCGAGATTTTAATCAGTTTTGGAAGGATATCCAACTTAACATCTAACACACACATACTCTCTCTCTCTCTCACACACACACACACACGCATACACTCTCTCTCTCTCTCTCAGTCTCTCTCCTGAGTCTGTTTCTAGTTGTTTACACATCTCTCTAATATAGTCGCTGCCTGTTAACATGCAGTTACGTAAAAGGCCTCCCAGAGCATCCCACTTCGTCTGCGATAGACGGAGCGTACAATCGATTGAATTGATCCTACATTTGGCTGAAATTATCGCACAGACTTTACCGTCGGACAATCACCATCACTTACAATTTACAAACCATTTGTGCCTTTGGCAGAGTAAAGAAATACAAACCGGTTAATGCTGTAAGCTGCACTTTAAAATTTATAATAATTGCTGATTTTGGCACAAAGCCCGCCATTGTGAAGTGATGGTGTTTGTCGATATAACTGACCATGATTAGATCCAAACGAGAAAGATAGCAACGTAATATTTCCCACTCCCTAACGATTTGGTCATGGCATTTAATCCTTCTGCCATGATTCCTGAATAAACCCTGAAAGGGATTCTCCAAACAAATCGATCACAATACTTTTAATGCCTGGCGCACCATCATTTCTTTTGGCGAAACGCTAAATGACGGGATGTAAACTCCCCAACACAGGTTCACAAACGATGATTACAGAACTAACATAATCACTCATTCACTCACAACACACACACACACACACACACACACACACACACACACACACACACACATACACACACACACACACACACACACACACACACACACACACGTGCGGAAGCGCTGATAATCGGAACTGAGATGTGTGCAGGGTACGAATCCATTCTGCATGCAGTCGTCCTATGTTCGAGTATTGCTGACTTGTGGTGCGTGGTCGAACAGCTGTTGACGCGTGTAAGACGGATCTGGCTATCAGCCGAGTAGTAGTAGTAGTAGTAAATGACCTGATGCAGTACCAGTCAGTGGCTCTCATGACTTGGGATCTTTACTCACTGGAAGTCTTATGATATATATTGTTTTGTCTTGGCATAAAAGATGGGCTACAGCAAATATTTTGCTTAGTACCAAAGAGATGCTTGTGAGTTGTTTGACCGCAAACTTCCGCATCCACCCCCACGTTCCTTTTCAAGTGGAATTTGAAGAACTCGATGAAGGCTTGGCAGAAGAGGAGCGTATGTATCTTCTGTCGTTTCAACTTCGTCCAATACACTTCTTTCGCCATAGTCACCAGACAAAGGAAAACTGTCTTCGTTTTCCTATCAAAAAAAAGAAAAGAAAAAAGGCGGGAATATCTTCTCGTTGGTCTCGGCTGATGACCAGCTCCATCTTACACGCGTCAACAGATTGGCTTGTCAGTTGTTTGACCTTAATCAGTTGAGCATATTCCCACCTGGGCCACACCTGCAAGGTCATGCACTGTTTATCTTGATACAAGAATTCTTTGAAGTTTGAATAATTCACCACTGAAAACATAGGTATTTCGTTCAACTTCCTTAAATAAATTATATTCAGTGACCTTTTGGGTGGGATAGGCTACTCAAACTGAAAAATATTTCTAACTAGGTATCACCTGAAAGGTCATGTGCTGTTTATCTTAATATGAGATCACCAAGTCGCGCACACACGGTTGAGATATATGTGCCTGGTGTACGCTTATTAGACAGGCAGTTATGAAGTGTATAATGGGCTTCGCATTTTTGACTCCAATGTCACTTTGATGGCATGCACTGCTCTATCACTCCATAATAATAATAACAATAATAATAATAATAATATTAATAATAATAACAATAATAATAATAATAATAATAATAATAATAATGATAAGCTAAACAGAAAAGAAATAGACGAAGCAAAATCCCAACAATGGCTGGGAAGCTCAGGACCCAAAGCAGAGACTGAAGAATTTGTAATTGCGGCAGAAGATCAAAGCTTTCCCACCAGAAATTACAAAAACACGCAGGAAATAAAATACAAGTAACTGCAGAATATGTGCAGATGAAGAAGAAACAATAAATCATATTGTCTCTGGTTTCCCAGTCCTGGCTAATAAGGAATATATTCATAGACACGACAGAGTTGGGGACCTATAAACACTGGAACCTATACCAACACAATGGGAATGACAACAGGAAAAAGATGGTATAGTCACACGCCAGAAAAGGTCACAGAAAATGAGAAATTAAGGCCATTACGCCGGATATAGTTGTCAGAGATCACCAAGAGGAAAAAATACTTTCTAATCGATGTATCAATACCAACAGGTGAAAATTTTACTCTAAAAGAAACGGAGAAACATTCAAAATAGAAACATCTGGAAATTGAGGTATCGCTAATTCCTATAATATTAGGCGCATCAGATATGATAAAAAATACATTCAGACAAATATATAACAAAAACACCTAGACTAGATAACGTACAGAAAATAGAACTACTAGGCACCATACACATCCTACGTAAAACCCTTTCAATACAGTGAAGATAATAGCACAACAACAAACCACAGCACATGCGCAAGGCAAACAGAGCTATGATAGGTAGTGCAGTGAAAGCACGTTATTAAAATAATATTAATAATAATAATAATAATAATAATGATAATAACAATGATAATAATAATAATAATAATAATAATAATAATAATAATAATAATAGTAATAATAATAATAATAATAATAATAATAATAAATAATAATAATAATAGTATAATAATAATAATAATAATAATAATAATAATAATAATAATAGTAATAATAATAATAATAATAATAATAGTAATAATAATAATAGTAATAATAATAATATAATAATAATAAATAATAATAATAATAATAATAATAATAATAATAGTAAAATAATAATAATAATAATAATAATAATAATAATAATAATAATAATCATAATAATAATTTTTAAAAAATTAAAAAAAGGCACAGAACTTCCAACCTGTTGTCTCCTGAGGTCTCTGGGTGAGACTTGGAGCCAACTTGTACAGACATAAAGCAAAAGTCAAACATAGAATAATAATAATAATAATAATAATAATAATAATAATAATAATAATAATAATAATAATAATAATAATAATAATAATAATAATGAAATCAGAGTATTACAAGTAAGTAATGACAATAATAAAGCCGTGGCTGCCATTGAAAAAAACAAAAACAAAAATAGAGCGACAAGACCGAAATGTCATCAATCAAACAAGAAAGTGTTAAAAATAACATTTGCGTTCGTTCTCAATAGCAGAAAGTTCCAGACACATCATTTGGTAAATGGTTTGCCAATCTATTCAAAGAAGACAAGAAGGAGAGAAAGAATCGGTATTTAGCGTGATACGTGTTTCATTTAAAATGGAATGTAATTAAACGAAAATTATTTGCTTCTTTATTTCTTTGATTTTCTTATTATATTAGTTTATTAATTTAATTATATTTTTAATTAGATGAGTCTTGAAGATTTTTTTTCCTGAATTTCGATAAATAAACGAATAAAGAATCACAAAATAAAGAGCAACACAGAAAAAAAAAGAAACATAAAAACAAAGAAAGGACACATTGTTGGAGCTGAAGATCGCCAGGACAAGTCAATAACATTCTGGACAAATCTGTGAGTTAATGGGTCTGCCACCTCCACACAACACATACATATATAAACACACACATGTATGTATATGAATATCTGTATGCATGCATATATATATATATCAATGTCTGTATAGATATATATGTATATATGTATATATGTATATATGTATATATATATATATATATATATCAATGTGTACATAGGTGTCTATCTAATCTCTTTCTCTCTCTCTTCTCTCTATAGATATATATATATATATACATAAATATATATATAATATAGATATATCTATATATATATATATATATATATTATATAATATATAATATATATTTAATCAATATAGGGTGGCAAAAAAAAATAAATTTAGAATTTTTTGCCACCAGCGGCCTAGTGGGAAAAAATTAAATAGTAATAGACCCTTAAGTTCAACATCAACATAATCAAGGAACGGCCATAATAGGCCATTCACCCACTAGAAATAACAGCCAAAGCTTCAACCGCAAATAAAAATCAATTCGGTAAACAGGAGAAAATCTAAAAAAACTTTACCCTGTAATTTCTTATACGATGCACCGTTTCATCTGCTGTTTAATGGTAAACTAACCTGATTAAATTAAATCAGGCCAATCTTCCATAGGCCCTCACATTCTTCAGTAAGAAATAGCCACAAGTCGGAACAGATATTTTCACGAGGCATTTCCGACCCTGCCAAGGTAATATCTGACCTAAAATTTTCAAATCATCGCACTCGCGCCAAATTTATCGGCAGCAAATAAATATAAGCCGATGATTTGAAAATTTTAGGTCAGATATTACCTTGGCAGGGTCGGAAATGCCTCGTGAAAATATCTGTTCCGACTTGTGGCTATTTCTTACTGAAGAATGTGAGGGCCTATGGAAGATTGGCCTGATTTAATTCAATCAGGTTAGTTTACCATTAAACAGCAGATGAAACGGTGCATCGTATAAGAAATTACAGGGTAAATGTTTTTTAAATTTTCTCCTGTTTACGGAATTGATTTTTATTTGCGGTTGAAGCTTTGGCTTTATTTCTAGTGGGTGAAGGCCTATTATGGCCGTTCCTTGATTGTTGATGTTGAACTTAAAAATGGTCTATGACTATTTAATTTTTTCCCACTAGGCCGCTGGTGGCAAAAAAATTCTACAAAATTTTTTTTTTGTCACCCTATATTGATTAATTATGAATTTTCTGGTTAATTCCGTAATGGAATCGACGGCTTATATGTATTTGCTGCCGATAAATTTGGCGCGAGTGCGATGATTTGAAAATTTTAGGTCAGATATTACTTGGCAGGGTCGGAAATGCCTCGTGAAAATATCTGTTCCGACTTGTGGCTATCTTACTGAAGAATCTGAGGGCCTATGGAAGATTGGCCTGATTTAATTTAATCAGGTTAGTTTACCATTAAACAGCAGATGAAACGGTGCATCGTATAAGAAATTACAGGGTAAATGTTTTTTAAATTTTCTCCTGTTTACGGAATTGATTTTTATTTGCGGTTGAAGCTTTGGCTGTTATTTCCAGTGGGTGAATGGCCTATTATGGCCGTTCCTTGATTGTTGATATATATATATATATATTATATATATGAGTGTTTGTGTGCAGCCGTGCTCGTGTGCATAGAAATATTTGAAACAAGTGATAGAAAAACTTAATTTGTGCTGCTTATAGTATTTTCAGATATATTTGTTCTCTGTGTGTGTGTCTGTCTGTGTGTGTGTGTACATACATAGATACGTAGAGACACATTACTTGTCCATTTGTATTGAAACACAAATATGCATCCAGTATGCGTATACATATATACATAGGTTCACAAAGAAACATATACATACCATCTTTATATGTCACTATCTATGTATATATATCACACACACATACACACACAGACGCACAGACAAGCACGCACACACATATAAGAATATATACACAGAAATCATGCATATGTGTATGTGTGTCAGTGCGAGTGTCTATCATCACACTTCCCCAGAACAATATTTCATCTATCGCACATAATATCGCTAACACCACACACACGCACTCTGCCACCACATTTACACGCAAACACACATGATACTTCCCAAATTTTAGACTAAAATTCGCTTTGTGCGTACTTCTTATCACAATTATACTTGTTTCTTAGTCAACTTTTGTGTGTGTGAAAGTATATTTTGATATATTTGCATATTGCATAATTCGGATAATAACCTCTTAACGAACATTCAAGAGCTAATATTCCGTTATTGGCTACCACATAGCAGTCCAAGGCTCTAGGTTTATAGATATACATACTACACATACATAACTACATATACATATATATATATATATATATATACATATATATATATATATATATATTATATATATGTATATATTTGTTTTTTATTTATTCTCCTATCTAATTTAACACTGACTCCTGACCACTCCCCCAAGTATGATTTTTTGCGCTATGCCTACCCCCAAAAAGTCCCCCACCAACACCCCTTTAAACCTGCCTAAATGTATAAATGCCAATACAATTCTTTAACTAGCTTCCTGAAGATTTCTTCTTGAATGAAACAGTTCTAGTCCTGTAGAAGCTCCTTCTATATAATAATTAATTTTACTCTGCTATGTATTGAGTACCTTATTTACTGTGGTTACCCCGAATCAACCCGGGACCTACATATGTATATATATATATATATATATATATATATATATATATATATATATATCTAATGTATATATTTATATATATATATTATATATATATATATATATATATATATATATATATATATATATATATAATGTATACGTATGTATGTTTGTACATGATATATGTATATACATACATTTACATATATATATATGAGAATACGTGTCTATGTATATATATATTATATATACATTGATATACTTACGTATATATTGTGTGTATTTAGGTATGTAGGTAGATAAGTAGATTTATATGTGTGTATCTCGGCATCAGACATTTTAGCCCAGCAGTTACAGAAATAAACATGACGAATTTAGTTGAAACTTTTAATTCAATCTTTAGTTTAATGTTTCAATGAATGCGTCTTCTTTATTTCTCATGTTTATGGCGTACAATTTACAAGTTTCAAATTACGATTGATTTTCTCTCAACCAATTCGTTGTTGTTATCTTCTCATTCTGAATTGTTGAGTGAGAGAAAAAAAAAGTGTCGACCAAGACATGTTCATCTCTAATTTTAACAATTTAATTATATAGAAAAACATTTCATTTGTACCAAATCTTTCTATGTTTGAATGTGTGTGTTCGTTTATGTATATCTATAAATATATGTATGTATGTACCTATCTATCTATCTACCTACCTACCTATCTAAATTTATGTGTATGTAATACATATATGCACGGTTTAAATATATATATATATATATATATATATATATATAAACACATACACACATATATATATGTACATACACACACATACATATATATATTTACTTATATATATATATATATATATATATATTATATATAATATATAAGATACACATACATACATATATATATACTTATATATATATATATATATATGTATATATATATATATGTATTATATATATTTGAGTGTGTCTGTATGTGATCATATGTATGTATAATGTATATTTTTGCTAAGCAAGACTATTTGTTCAACAGTTATATTTAACTCGTAGTATGGCCTCTTCGTCATTCTACTTTGCTTAACACTTCATTAATAAGCACTCATACAAACACACACACACAATCACACACATACACACACACACAAACACACACACTTGTATATTTATATCTCTATATCACTCTATATAAGTATATATGTATATATATATATATCTATATATATATATATATATATATATATATATATATATATATATATATATATGCATACATATATATATATAGATATATATGTATGATATATGTATATATATATATATATACGTATACATGCACACTTACATATACACACGCACATACACATATTTGTATATATATATATTTATATATATATATATATGTGTGTGTGTATGTGTGTGACCGTATGCCATTCTATAGAAGCTGTATTATTAGGTGAAACGCGTTTCGTGCCACCGCCATTCTCAGGCTAAAACTGTCGTATTTGAGTTTAAATCTTTATAATCGTTGTTGAAGATGTAGTCTTATACTTGTGAATATTTACTGCTCTTCCTTTTGCTTTTGCAGAATGGCTGCTAGATTCCTGCCTATTTCTCTTTGGCTTCGGTGCTTTTAATTATCTCGTTCATTCTAGATTTATAATCGAAGTTATTTTTTTCTGTGTTTTTTTTTTTTGCATTTATTTCTAAATGATAGTTGTTTGTAAGTTTGTTTACCTGTCGTTATTTTATATCCCGCGTCTCTCAATATGTATATTTTGATACATTTGTGAGTGCGATACCTTCTGTGTGTTATGTCGGACTTTGTTTTCTTGTTGGCGTGATATTAGCTGCGTCTCCATTTCTGCGCGTGCTTCTGTTACATCATGAAAAATATAAAATTCTTGGGATAGGTACAATAGTTAAAGGTAAATGTTTAATCACATGTCTGGAACACAACTGCTTTTGAGTAATCATGTTTTTTATGTAATTATGTAGTTTTTACTGCACATTTCGGTTAATTACATGATTTATCTTTTATTTTCCCAGCTATTAGCACACCAAGTTGAATGCTCCTGTCGGACAAATAGATCGCAGGATTTAGCTTTTTACGGTCCGGCATGTATTCTTCCAGTTTCATTTCCCGAACCGTTAATTTATGGGCGTAAACGAAACAGCACCGGTTGTCAAGCGATAGACACACATATATATATATACATATGAATACATATCTATCTATCTATCTACCTATCTATCTATCTATCTATATATCTGTCTACCTATCTATCTATCTATCTATCTATCTATCTATCTATCTATCTATCTATCTATCTATCTATCTATCAGTGTATCTAGCTATCTAGCTATCTACCTGTCTGTCTGTCTGTCTCTCTCTCTCTCTCTCTCCTTCTCTCTTTATGTATACAACAGGCTTCCACCAACTTTTATTTTAGCAAATTCAGATCCAAAATATTGGTAGGCTATAGCAAAAGACATTTGCTCAAAGATCTGCGCAATGTGGCTAAAACCGAAATTTTGTTTGTTTTTTCCGTTTTTTTTCAATTAATTTTTGAGGGCGGTCGTGATCGTTTTTAGTATTCTCGTTTGTGAAAGCAGTCGAGTTTATATCAGGTTTGCGCTCTCTGAGTGCTCTTGTTATATTTGTGTTTATGCTATCCTCCCTCCAGCTTGCATCATCATCATCACCATCATCATCATCATCAACAGCAGCAGCAACATTTTTCTTCTTCTTCTTCTTCTTCTTCTTCTTCTTCTTCTTCTTATTATTATTATTATTATTATTATTATTTTATTATTATTATTATTATAAACTGACGTCACACTTCTATAAATATTGTGCAAATATTGTATGCGCTATATGTATTTAACACTGAACGTACCGCATGT
>NC_043015.1:35922869-35947869 GCF_006345805.1 Octopus sinensis
GTAGCAGCGTATTAGTTACATTGAAACCGTAATCTGATATAGCTGATACTCTCAAAGAAGGGTTAAAAACCCGATTGATGTATGCGAGCCATAAGAATTAACCGATATATAGACGTAACAGTGATTACTATGCCGGGTCTCTTATTCAACTGTCTGCCATTCATTTAGAAAGATCTCAAGAACAAACGACGGTGACTGATTCTATACGTCACCAGACTTCTTGAAAATAAACAAACAGTCAATACTATTGTCTCGTGTCCCTTCTATTAAATGTTCGGGGGTGACGGTGCATCTGAGTATGGTCTTGTTCAGCCAGTTTTGTGCTGGGTTTGAGACAATGATAGTTGTAGGAGTGTTGGCGCGGGAAGAACTTATAAGCAATTTATAAGGTGCTATCGGTAATAAAATTAAGATGGTTTCACGTCAAAGGACGTCTTATGCAAAATTCGTTGGGTTTTTTTTTATTAATGCAAAGGTGATGTTGAAATAAGTGAGGTCGGTTTCAAACGACGTAACCAATAATTGTTTTTATGGAACCTGTTTTTTCTCATTTGGAGAATTACTAGACAAATCGTCAACACTATCACCTATAATAACATCAACAACAACTGCAGAACAGCGCATCGTAGTACTCTAATATGTAGCATTACGATTAAACAATGGAATTTAAAGCAACGTCTAACTTAAATTTAAATGCACGGTTGCAGTCTAATGGGTTTGAGTGGTGAAGATCATAAGGTCTCGGTTTAATGCCTGTACATTATGTATTGCACGTGAGTAGATTAACGAGAATATTAAAGGAGCCGTGAATCAGTACATCGGAGAAAACACTCAATAAAACTACACAGATCACATATGACATTTGTTGTATGAAGCAAATGCATGCCAACTATTTAATAGACGAATATATAACCAAGAACCTTATAAAGAATAATGCAAAATATAAGTCACAGCCGATTGTAAACTGAAGCTAACCATTTACGAGAGAAGCACCTAAATCCTAACCTTCCAAATCAGTAACATACCACAAGCATGTAAACCTGAGGGAAAGCTCCATTTTATATTTTTAAGTTTATGATTTTGCTCTGCAACTGTTAAAATATTGTTAGTAACAAGAGAACTGGTAACCATGTTCATAGTCTCAGTATACAGCTACTACAATAAAATGTTTCTTCATCTGTACCAAATGTATCTTTGTGTACAATGTTTTCTAGTTCTGCGTTTGACAAACTTCTTCCTGCTTTCTTTCTGCTTTGTTTCGAGAATTACTTTTTCTTTTTGTCAATGGCCAACATGAAGAAATAAAATTCGTCTGATAAACAACAAAACCATTGTGCCTAGAACGTGTACGTTTTAAACTTGCCGAAACTATTCGTATGCGAGGAAATTTAATACAACACAGTTCTAGGCCTAGTAGAATTATTTTGCTTGATAGAACGCTTTGAAAAATACGTCAGACAATGTCAGTCGTGAAAAACAACAACAACACCAATACATTCTATTAAAAGCACAAAGTCTGAAATTTGCGGGGAAGGGACAAGTCAATTACATCAACCTCAGTGCTCCACTGGTTCTAATTTTATCGAACCCGAAAGGCAAAGTGGACATCCGCAGCATTTGAATTCAGAACGCAAGAACGGACGAAATTCTCCAAAGCATTTTGCCCGGCGTGCTAACGATTCTGCCAGCTCTGCGCCGTAACAATATCAATAATAATAATAATAATAATGATGGTCACTGCCGTCAGTTTCGATATATGAGTGTTTGAATGTATCTTGTTTGGTCGCATCGTGACAAATTTTACGCCATGCAGATCAATCAAGGCAATGATTTTCACAAGCTTCAACTTAACTTACGCTTAAGTTTAGATCTTCTTTGCTGTGATATCCTTCCCCTTTTTGGACATACAGAGGAATTTTTGCGAATAATAAAAATAATAATGATAATAACAATAATAACAAGAACAATATTAATAATAACAACAAAACTAACAACAACAACAACAACAATAATAATAAGATGACTGGATGCTAAAACTTGTCTCAAACCATGAAAACAAGAAAACAAAACAGGCAAAGGAATGTATAAGTGAATTCCAAATACAACAAATTCCGGAATTAGACCTACTAGAAAGAAGCACAGAAAAATTTAAGCGTATGACAATCTGTGCTTAAACTGCTGTGTTAGATATTCTGACTGATGATTGGCAAGAAAAACATCTCAATGGAAAATACCCAAAGAGAGCTAATAGTGCCGATGTTGACAAAGCACTTACTCATCGATGGCTAATGGCTTCTGGCTTAAAATCAGAAACAGGAGGGTTTATCATAGTAGGCCAAGATTAATGCATTCCTACAAGGCGCTACCAGGTCAAAATATTGAATAACGGCAGCTGCCTATCATGTCGTGTATGTCAACAACAAAAGGATCATATTGTCTCCATGTGCAGTCTTCTTTCGCCTACAGAGTATTTCAACAGGCATGATAGGACAGCACAATATATTCACTGGGTAATTTGCAAAAGCCTGGACCTTCCCCGTGATAAAAACTGATGGGAACACAAACCCCCTCCAGTGTTTGAAAATGATCGCATCTCACTCATCTGGATCTTCACCATTCAAATTGACATAAATATAGATGCAAATAGGCCAGACATCATATTGAAAGACTTCAGACGAAAATTATGCCTCCTCATTCATATTACTGTCCCAATCAATATAAAGGTATTTGTGAAGACCTACCAAAAATTGAGCCAGTATAAAGATTTTGAAATTGAAATTGGCAAAATGTGAAACCTGAAGACTAAAACAATACCTGTTGTCATAAGTGCCCGAGGAATGATAGCAAAATGGGCTGATTGCTACCTAACTCAGATACCAGAAAACCCCAAATTGGCAGAAATTCAAGAGATAGTGCTCATGGGATCTGCAATGGGCAACAATCTATTGTTTTCGAATGGAGGTTGAAGAGCTAAACGGGTTTTGTCCGCGGGTAGATTAGTGATGATATTTTGAAGTTAAAAACTGTATTAAAAATGTACATATAATGTATGGAAATGTTCCTAAGCTCAGTCATGCTAGGAAAATGTAGAGATGATACTAAATAAAGATTTTAAATCTTATCTTGGCTGATTTAAAAATGTAAATCCGGAGAAATTCAACCAATACTAATCACAATCAAAGCCAAAATAATATTTAAATAAAAGCAGCAACAACAACCGCAATCATACCAAACGAATTCACAAATAAATCAAATAAATATGAACGAAAACATACAATATTACTCAACAACAAAACAAGCCAAAATTTAATTAAAAAGACCAACTACAACAGCGAGAAAAGCAAAAAGAAAAGCCACAGCATAAACGAAAATTGTAAGTTGAAAACTTTCAACAATTAAGATCAATATCCAGCTAATACTGTAATAATTCCAGTCTTGGAGAAATGATAACTGTTATTGACGATAACAGCGGTGTATCTTAGCTATAAATTATCCTTTAATTTGAGAACATTGAACCGAAATATGCCATCGTCTTACTCATTAATTATATAAATCAAACAAGTTTTCGAAATCGTAAATAAAAAACACAAGAAAAATGTAAATAAATGTAAAATTTGATAGTAATATAAATAAGGATAATAGAGTTGACGATGATGATGTTGGTAATAATATAAACAATATCAATAGTAATAATGAAAACATTAATGATAATAATAATGCTAATATTACAAATAATCAAATATGACAAAATAATATAACGAATATCGACTGAAATGAAATCAGGAAAGTAATATGGAGTTGAATTTTATTTCTTTTTCGACATTTTTTTATCGTTTACGTATTTTATTATATTTATTTTACTATTCTAAATTCTCTTTTGGAAAAGAATTTATTCTCACATAACAAGACATCCAGTTTTCGGATTTTACGACGATGCATCATAAAAATATAGAATACCTATACATACATACACACATATATACATCCATATATGATCAAAATGCGTTACGTAATATATATATGTATAACCGTATGCATGTAACTATCTATCTATCTTTCTCTCTCTCTCTCTCTCTCACTATATATATGTGCGTGTGTGTATGTGTGTATATATATATATATATATATATATATATATATACACACATACACACTCACATGTATATCTGTAAATATACTGACAACTGAATATATCTACACATATAAATTTACATACGTACACTCATACACACACATATATATTGAAATCTAAATACAGCTACACATATAAAGATATATACGCACACACGTACCTATATAATACATAACATGATATTTGAATACTTGTGAATTTGCGTGTATGTGTATGTGTAAAGACAGTGTAAAATGTGTATACTTCTTTGCATTTGTATATGTGTGTATTTTTCATGTGTGACTTGGTGTGTGTGTAGATTTAAGAAATATATTGCTTTTGAGCCGAGCCGACTCACACAGTCAATGGGCAGACCGATAATAAAATGGATCACTCACAGGAATCGAAACCTCGTTCTTTTCTTTGGTGCTATGCTGTAATTACAAGAATAAAACATGATTTCCGACAATTATAACTTATTTGTCCAGTCATATACTGATTTCAAAGGGAAAATTGCACACAAACTGTAAAGATGTGGTGTCTAGTTCGATCCAACACGCAGGACATTAAAAACGTATTTTCTACCATAAATTCGTGTCGACCAACAGCTATGCGAAAGAAATTTAATAGGCAATAAAAAGGGAAACGCAAAACACCTTGTGGATGCATTATTGCCGTGAGGGACTTTGTACCAATAATGAACGTACGCACTGATCCTATTTCATATGTCAGTCGGTTAATTTGCTAGATTGCTGACACATTTAATACGGCGTCCTCATGAATCGCGCTATTTCGTCTCTGTATTTTTCTCGTAGAATCTATGCTACGGGCATTCCCATAAAAGCTCTTGCCGGGATATGACTTACTCCCGCCCTTTCAATACTCAAAGAGAATATAATGTTCAATCTGTGTACAAGCAATAAAGGGTCTATAAAATATATAAAGTGTTAGTGTGAGTATATTTATAAATATATATAAATATCCATTTATCTATCTATCTATATACATACATATAAATATGTATATATATATATATATATATATATATATATATATATATATATATGTATGTATGTATGTATGTATGTATATAAGGAATAATTGAGATTCAATTGAATTAGGTACTTAAGTTAAAGCACCAAACAGTGCGATATTATCCGTACAATTCAAAGTAAAGTGAATAAAATCACCTATAAATAACGTGTTGCTTCTTTTGATATATATATTTATATAAGTATAAACATGTGTATGTGTGTATTTATTGCCATTTTCCTCCTTAAATTTGCTCAGACCTAGTTATTTTGAAAGTAACAAATATTTCCATTAACGTAATTTTAGGAATTATCAGATTTACAAAAGATAATCGTTTTCTTTTCCACCTAACCAATTATATTCTCGTGCGTCCCTTAAACACACGAAATACTTTTCATAATATTTTCTTAACATTATTCTGCCTATTATACCAAACACAGTACGAACCTGGCAGCGGTTTAATACATTTTAAAAGTTAAACCGAAGATGTTTATTCGATAAACCCCTTGTCATATTGTTTTGTAAAATATACTTTCGTGATCTGCTAGAATACATAACACCATTGTTTAATCGTCGCTGTTTGTCTAGTCAGCTATAAATTCCTCTTCACGTACCGTGAATGGAAAATAATAAACAGGTGTCCAGCTGTGCTGGCTTCCATTCTGTACTGGTATTTCATTAGGATGTGTGCGATGTTCTCCTTAAAGAACTCAAGTATACTGGATAGTCACTTCCGAGGCCGAGTCAGGCGCGTGTGAACGATGTCGGGAGAACCTCTGCTACGAATGATATTTTTTGACACTCGCACTTCTAAAACGACTGCTGAACAATAATAACTTAACTGCCACCAGTCTCCAGAAAAGGAACCCGAGCTATTAGTTAAAATGACATACTTGAAGTCAGTATTGGCAGAAATTAAATCAGCTTGCAAATACACGTTCACTTTACTAAATTTATACTTGGGCAAAGCCCAAACAGCCCGTTGCCGGAGTCGCCACTAGTGTATGTATCACACACACACACACACCACACACACACACACACACACACACACACACATACATATACATACATACATACATACATATATATATATATATATATATATATATATATATATATATATATATATATGTTACTGTTATTACCTTTCAGGAATATTTACAGTTCATTCGCTTCGCCTGATCACTCCTCATGTAAGTTCTCAGGCCACCGGAAGCAATATACATGTACATACATGATGGCTGTCTATTCATGACCGAGGAAAACAATCGCTGACCATTGCCCATGCAAAAGTTTAGACCATTGTGGTCGGCTTCATTTAGGCTTTCGCACACACATTCTATGCTTGCTGTGGGGCCTTTTCCTTGGGCGAGCATCGGAATTTCACGCGACGATCGTGTAATCCAGAATTTTAAGTCTAATAAGGCTTGTACAAACTGTAAAATATTCACCCTACTGGAATGTTCCAGAGACAAGCCAGGGCACGATACCCTGTGCCAAACGAGTCTCAAGGTCACGGATAAGGGAGCGCAATGAGCTTCAGCGCAAGCAAAAGATCTCCAACATGTGCATTCTCATTCCCTGCATTTCAAATTTTATATCATACTGGCGTTTTTCTTTGAGGCATGTTTTAGCAAAAGTTGAGGGATACCTCACTCCCAGTGGTGTTTCAGGAAGTCGCACACCGTTCTAAGATTCCTGTGGGTCGTTGCTAATATGCATATATACCTACGTCGGAAGGATAACCCCGAGGAGAAAGAAATAAGAACCGACGGTATAGCAGAAGCCATAGCAACGCATAATAAAAAATGAGCACTAGTGGAACTTCGATAAAATATAAGTTCAAGAAACCTGATTTAATGATGTGTGATATACAACAGAATTTGTGAACAGTTGTGGAATGATTACCTAAAGCTGGAGATCAGTGAAAAATAGAATGCCTACGCTGAACTATTGAAAAATCTGCAGTTACTCTATCCAGATTGCGAATTCAGGTTTATAAGTGTAATTAATAGGGCGCTGGGACTGAGAATTTAGGCTTCTCAAAACCACAAAGGAGAAAGCTAATTCGAACACTACAGATCCAACGCATCACTAGAACTGTAAAAATCTGTAAAACTTTCCAGAAGTTTATCATTTAAGTATATATGAGCATGTCTAGATATGCAAGTATATGCATACGGATACATATATAAGATAAAATGTACAAGTCTGTACATTTACATACATACAAGCATACCTTTATATATATGTGTATGCATGTCCCAACCTGGAACATTGAAGACTGTTTTAATGCAAGAAAGTATACTAGTCCCTTAATATTTTATATTCAATATTTCATCTATTCAATAAGACAATCAATACCTCGTTTCATTTGACTATATATACTATTTATATTATGCATTCTATATTCTACATTAATATTATAAAGAATATAAATAAAGCATAAAAAACAGAGTTGGAATCTCTTTGAATAATATATATATATATATATATATTATATATATATATTATATATATATATATATATATATATATATTATATATATATATATATATGTATGTATGTATATATATGTATGTATATATATGTATGTATATATATGTATATATATATATATGTATATATATATATACACATACATATATATTTATATATATATAAAATCGTGCATATTCTCATACATTTGTACATAAGGTTAAAATTATGGTGCCTGGAATCAGCTTCATCTAGTCTCTCACCTATAAGTCTCTCTATCTGTCTGTCTACATACATACATGCTTACATTCATACATACATACATACATACATCCATCCATACATACATACTTACATACATACATACATACATACATACATACATACATACATACATACATACATACATACATACATACATATCAATATACATATATGCATAGTATTACAAGAATAAGTAAAAAACGTTAATTCTTGGATTAGAACATGGAAAATACAAATGGAATGCTGGGAGAGAATAGAATTTAATTATGGAAGTGTGTTTTATATTTTTCCTTCACCTACCTTATATACTTTTGTAGCCATAGTTTTCGGACTTGCCTGCTGTTTTTCATCTCCAGTTTTGTTGTTTTTGTATGTGTGTGTTTATGTTTTAGCTTATTCTTTAGTTAGCCATTATTTTCTTTTGTTCTGCACCTTTTTTATGTTCTTGGTTTTCTTCGTTGCTTTGCTTAAAGCACTCAGCGTGTTTTGATAAAATAAAATGTCAAAGAAAAATAAAATGTAAAAGAAAGAAAAATACAAGCAGAATGAAAATGATAATGAAACGAAGTAGATGAGATAACTAATAGTATTATGGTCGGACTTTTCAGAAGAAGCTGGGAAAGGCAAAAACATAATTGAAATAAAAACAGAAAACAAGTAAAAGACACAACAAAAGATAACAATAAAATAAATATAGAAATAAATATCACAATTTTTAAAAGTGAAAGTAAAGTAAATGCTAAACAACGAAAACGGAAAATGTGTAAATTGATAAAAAAGAAAAAAAGTTTTCAATTTGCTTATTTGATGATATTATTTAGAGTAGGAAATATTTCAAGAGGAAGAACCGACAACAACGAAAACAACAACAACAATAAGAATAACTGTATGGGAACTAGTGTGATGTTGTAGTTGTTTTTGTTGCTTTATTTCTCTTTCGATCTTTTCGCTTTTTTTTTTGTTTCGTTTACCTCCAGGTCAGTCTTGATCAAGCTGTTTTTCCTCAGCCAAAATCCTTCTAGATGCGATCATTCACTCTAATTTGCATATTTGTATATATGCGTGTCCGTGTGTGCGTGTCCGTGTGTCTGTGTAACTGTGTAAATATATATATATATATATATATATATATATATATATATATATATATATATATATATATATATATATATATACATGTATATATGTATATATATATATAGGTATATACATATGTACGTACATGTGTATACGCATGTAATTAGGTATCATTTGTGTTCTTGAGCAAGACACTTTATTTCACTTTGCTCCAGGAGGATCTATTGGAAAAAGTGAGTTGTACCTGTATTTCAAGCAGTCAGACAGTTCCAATTCTGTGTCTCATTGGATCTGACTGAACACTCCACAGACACACCTACCCTGAGCTAGGTTCAGGGTGGGTGTGTCTGTGGAGTGTTCAGTCATTTGCACGTTAATTTCACGCGCAGACTTCTTCCGTGATCGAATCAACTGGAACACACTTCATCGTAATTGACGGAGTGCCACCTTACATATATATATATATATATAATATATATATACAGACTTTTTCATATATATATTATATATATATATTTTTTTTTTAATAATTTTTTTTTCCGACGAAGTTTTCCGCTCGAAACGTCAAACCCTCCTTCTTCCCTTCTTTCCTGAGCGTCCAATAATACTTTATTTGTTCTACATCCTTGCGTTGTTGTTTTTTGTTTTCTTATTTGGTTTATATATATATATATATATACATATACAGATAGATAGATAGATAGATAGATAGATAGATAGAGAGAGAGAGAGAGAGATCAATACAAAACGGGACAAGAACGCAAAACATTCAGATAGAGGATACAAAGAAAACAAGGACGAGTCATTCGGAGGTTTCTTTCCTCAGTCGAGTTTAGGTTGGCTATACTCGAAGTTGCTCCAATCTGGCCAGCCTCAAGGAAAAACTAAGCTAAGTGCATATGATTCCTTGAAAGAAAGCAACGAATATAAACGAAAACAAGGACGGAAGAAATATATACGAAATATATACGAAAACAAAGACGGAGAATGTTACACAAATAAAAATAACAGAACATAACAACAGGTATCATTCGACGAATTAAATTAAGCTGGCGTGTGTGGAAATAAAGCCTAACGGCAGGAATACAAGTTTTCTCAGGTACAGGGAGGAATATAGATGTACCACGGACGACGGACGAACCAAGAAAGAAAGATTAGGCTTGGCCGAACACCACTCAGGTGGGGAGAGAAGAGAAAGATGTAGAGGCAAAGGGATAGAAGAATTAAGGAGGGGCGAGAAAAAATGACATGGACACAGTAAAGTGAAAAGAGGAGGGAAAGTGAGCAAGAAGAGAAAGCAGGGAAATATGAGAGAGGGGAAACGAAAGAACGAAGAGTGGAATGAACCGATAAGCGTGAAGGGGCTGATAGAAAGAAATAATAGAGCCGTACAAGATTTAGATAACTATATACTTACATATGAGACCAAAATGTACGCACGCCGCTATATATATATATATATATATATACACACAACCGTTCACACCATTTCTAAAAATAGCAACCATCCTTGCTAAACACACGTACAAGACTGGAGATGAATAAACATGGTTGGTCATTCCCCTAAAATTCTGTATAAATACTTAAATATGGTTTCTGATGAAGTTTGACAAAGCAATACACGCTTTCTCCTATCAAATGCTGTCTACGAATTATTTATGTGCTTCTATACAATCATGATTTTTGATGAACTTATAAATAATTATGAATTTATTTTACTACCTTTTCTTAACACTTTATGTAAACTGTTTAAACACAAACACCCTCTAAACATTTTCTTATCTTTGTCAAAGATTCTATTTCTTAACATTTTCTTATTCTTATCAAAGTCTCTATCACTGTATTTTAATACATCTATGTGAATCATTTCAAAAGTAAAATGTAAGGCTTTGTGTAGCCTTTGTGTTGTTAAAAATTGTTAACGTAGATGTATTAAAATACAGTGATAGTGTCTTTGATAAGAATAAGAAATAGAATATTTGACAAAGATAAGAAAATGTTAAGAGAGGCTTTTGGTTTAAACAGTTTACATAAAAGTGTTCAAAAAAGGTAGTAAAATAAATTCCTAATTATTTACGAGTTACAAAAATTTTACGAGTTATAAAAAATTTGACGACGAGGTAGCAAGAATGACCACCAAATTCAAAGGCGACGACGAACAAAAGCTCGAAAACCTGGCTAATACAATCTACCAGGAAGGAGAGAAAAGATTTGGGCTGGGAACAACAGGGAAGGTAGAAACAACGGCAAAGAGCGGGCCATCGAGGAGAGAAAGACGGATAGCAAAGATTCGAGAAGAGAAGAAAAAACTCAGAACCAGATGGAGAGATGCAAAGGAGGGAGAAGGGCTAAAGCAGCTATATGAAGAGATAAAAAAGAGGCATCGAGACCTGCTAAGAAAACAAAGAAGGAGGAGCAGAAGAAAGGAGAGAGAAAAAAACTATCGTAGCTTTGTGAACAATCCCTGTCAATATGCGAAACATATATTTACTGAAAGTAAAAGCGGAAAATTGGATTGCACGAAAGAAGAGCTCGAACAACATCTGAAAGAGACATACAGCGACTCTGACAGAAATAAAGTACTCCCAGAAATGCACGGAAACCACCTGAACCAAGAGTACCATTTGGTCTGAGCGACATCAAACGGAAAGAAATGGATGAGTTCATAAGGAAAGCAAGAGCGAAAAGTTCACCAGGGAACGATGGAGTGAGCTACAGGGTATATAAATATTGCCCGAAATTACGTTTGCAGCTGTTTGCACTGATAAGAGAAATGTGGAAGAAGAAAGATGTAGCGGAGCGATGGTGTATAGCCGAAGGTATCTATCTACCTAAAGAAAAAGAGGCAAAAGTACTAGGTCAATTTAGACCGATTTCACTATTAAATACAGACGGGGGAAATCATGTTCGGAATAATTTCTAGACGAATCATAAGATTCGTACAGCATAACGGATACGTTAATGAAGCGATTCAAAAAGCAGGAATCCCCGGAATCCCTGGGTGCATAGAACACGCATTTTCCATCTGGGAAGCCATCACCTGTGCAAAACAAATGAGGAAAAACATGTATATTGTTTGGCTAGATCTTGCCAATGCTTATGGATCTGTTCCGCACGCAATAATAAAAACAGCGATGGACTTCTTTTGGATTCCAAAAGATGTTCAACGAATGCTCATGTCGTATTACGACAACCTGAAGATGAGATTTACAGCAGGAAAGTTCACAATGGAGTGGCAACGGCTTAAAATAAGTATTGCAGCCGGATACACGATATCAATCATCTTATTAGTGCTAGTCATGGAAATGCTACTCAGATCTACAAACTGTGAGAAAGCTGTTACAAAGACACCATTAAGGGCTTTTATGGACGACGTAACTATATTATCGGAAAGTAGAGAAGCAGCAGAGGGAACGTTAGAGCGGTTGGACGAACTGATAGGATGGGCAAGGATGAAATTCAAAGCCAAAAAATCTCGAAGCGTGGCTTTCGTGAAAGAAAGGCAAGAAGTGAAATTCAGGATAGGAAGTGAAGACATACCAACGGTGAAAAAACAACCAGTAAAGAGTCTCGGCAGATGGTATAGAGATTTACTAAATGATAAGAAGCAAGGGAAATAAACACACGAGTTAGTAGAACAAGGATTAAAGGCAATTGACAGAACAAAGCTGCCGGGAAAATTCAAATGTTGGATACTGCAATTTGGGCTGTACCCAAGAATAATGTGGCCATTGCAAATGTACGAAATAGCCTCGAGTAGAGTAGAAAGGATGGAGCAAAGATGCAGTGTGTTTATCAGAAAATGGCTTGGTCTACCGTAACCACTGAATACTGCACTATATGGAAAACCCGTGCTGCAACTACCAATAACATCAATCGCCGAAGAATATAAGGCAGGAAAGGCAAGGACAGTAATGATGCTAAGGTATTCAAAAGATCAGAGCATCCGGGAAAACCCTCCAAAGGTACGAACAGGGAGAAAATGGGAGGCAGAAGAGGCAGGAGAGGCAGTAAACAGGGTGATCGGAAAACTAAGGCACGCAGATATAGTCGGAGCGACGCAAGAAGCTAGAACCGGTCTAGGGTCGCAAAATTTCAGGCCATTCTGCAAGAGCAGTGTAAAGGAGATGAAAGAGGCAGTGGTATACGAAGTGAGAAAGGAGGAAGAAGGAAGGCGATATGTACATTTGGTGCAATGCAGTCAACAGGGACAGTGCCTGAGATGGGAGGAATATGTGATCAGCCGCAGAATATCATGGAGGGAACTTTGGGCTTGGGAACAAGCAAGAACATCCTTCCTGATCAAGTCTACCTTCAACGTTCTACCCTCACCGGCGAACTTAGTCTGGTGGAACATAAAAACAACCGATGAGCGTAGATACGGAGAGAAAGCGAGGGTTAGACACGTTCTGTCAAGTTGCAGACTAGCACATGAAAGATATACATGGCGGCATAATCAAGTCCTCGGCGTCATAAGTGCAGCACTCAAGGAGAAAATCGAAATGTACCACAGGGGAGAGTACCCAAAAGTAGAAAAGCGCAGGAAAGTATACTTCCACAAGGAGGAATAAGCTTATAAAACCAGGCCTACAAGTAAAGTATACGAGATGGACGAAAGATGGAAGGGATACTGGGAGCTGGCCACGGACTTGGAAAGAAAAGTAATTTTCCCACTAATAAAAACAACAACAAAACCAGATTTAGTTCTATGGAACAGAGACTGGAGAATGGGAATTTTACTAGAACTGACAGTACCTTGGGAAGAGAACGTCGGCAATGCAGAGGAACGAAAGGAGAAGAGGTATGAAAAGCTAATCGAAGAATGCAGAGGACAGGGATGGAATGTCGAATATTATCACCTGGCAGTGGGGGCTAGGGGCTTCATTGAAAAGAAATGACAACGCTATTCAAAAGAAGATTTGTTTTTTCTAGCCCCGAGCTGCGTAAACTAACAAGGAGAGTACAGGAGGCGGTTGAAAAAGCCAGCTTCTATATATGGCTGAAGCGGGAAGACCGAAAATGGCTTGAAAATCATAAACACGCCGACAAGAAATAACATCATTAGGTGAGACAAGGTGACTGACAGGTGACCGTCATTTAGAAAAAGCGCGGGCTGAAACTACGCGCCTTCACTTGTCAGTTACGGTGAGACAGTGTCATATGACAACTTACTGGGGCTGCCTGCTGACAGGTGACGGTCGTTTAGAAAAAGTGCTGTGTGCGTATGGGGGGTATGTGTGTATGTGTGTATATGTTTGTGAGTGTTATGTTGGTAAGGGTGGTTTATACGCACACCTCAGTATATATGTGTGTGTGTGTGTGTGTGTCTCTGTGTATGTTTGCAGAGTGTTATAATTCTCTGGGTGGTTGTGTGTGTGCATACGTATGTGGGTGGGGGTGCATATGTATGTGTGTGTGTGTGAGTATGTATGTGTATGTGAGTGTGTTGTATCTGTCAGGAGCTCTCTGTGTGTCGCTGTGTCTTACTTTTATCAGGGTGGTGAGTATGTGTGTGCATGTGTGTGCGTGTATGTACTGTGCGTGTTTGCACTGAGTATGCGCTTAAGTTTGTGTACATGTGTGTATGGTTTATATAGTTTTCAGGTTCGTATACATGTTTGTGTTCTATATTTGTTGTGGTGAAGAGTATGTGTGTGTGTGTGTGTGTGTGCGTGTGCATGCATGTGTGTGTATGTGTATGTTATTTTTCTGTATGGTGTGTGTATATGTTTGGGTGTATATTTGTGAGTGCTTTATTTGTATTGTTTACACAGTGTGTGTGAGTGTGTATTGTAATTGTCAGGGTGTTGTATTTAAGTGTGTGCAAGTTCGTATTTATGTATGAGGTATGTGTGTGCGTCTGTGAGTGTTTGTTGTGACTGCTAGAATCCTATTGCATGTGTATGTGTTTTCTTCGAATGTGTGTGTGTGTGTGTGTGTGTGTGTGTGTTTATGCTCGAGAGTGGGGATATTGTGTTCGTGCGTGTGTGTTTGTGTGTGTAGGGGGCTGAATTGTATTCGTGTGCGTGTTTTTAATTTATGAGGTTTTGTCCGAGAAACCGTCATGAGTTCATAGCTTCTACAATTAACCCATCACCCGGTTTAATACTCCAATCCAAGCATCTGCGACCTGAAATTGAATTCTATAGACAGAAAACATTTGGACCTGGCTTTCTCTTTAAAAACGCCAAATGAGTCTCGGAGGTCCCGACGAATGTCAAGGTCCCACCTCTACTCCCACCAAATATATAACAAAGATCTCTTATTGTTTCATACTTCAAACCAGTTACTAGATTCCTTTAAAGGCCACAATCTTACATTCGAATTTAAATCCCTTTCCTCCTTTTGTTAGGTGGCTCTAAAGAATGAAGGTCTTGAGTGGGTGTTTTATATTAATAATCCCCGTCATTAAAACTATATATCTAGTTATGAAACACTCATAAGAGCGCCTGGCTGATGTCTCTAGCAGTTAGCATATATATATATGTGTGTGTGACAACCAGGTGCGTGTATATATATATATATATATATATGTGTGTGTGTGTGTGTGTGTGTGTATACATACATATGTAATATAATTAATATATATATATGCATATATATATATACATATATATATACATACCTACATATATATGTATATATACATGCATATATGGGTACAGGACAAAAACAGCAGACAGAATAAGAAACAAAGACATAAAAAAACAAAAAACATAGAAAACGAACTTTTTTTAAACAACGAAAAGAAACAAAAAAAAACAGAGAAGCACAACACACACAGACACACACACACACACACACACACACACATTATATATGTATATTAGTTTCTTCCGCTACACTGCGTTCAAAATCTGGCAAGACTTATTTGTAATTAAATTCTTTGTATTGAAACAATTACAGAACTAAACGATACAAGATACCATGAAAAAGGGCGGCTACCGACAGCCGCATATGTTGAGCATCCTTTTGGTTCTGTCCAATATGGTTGAATAGATTTACCGAAAACTCAAAGCATTGCTATGATACTTGTGATACAACCACCATATGATTCTGTGCGCCCGTTTCGGACGGTGAATCTGCGTTACTTTTTAATCGTTTGCCATTATCGTTGTTCAAGCCCGGAAACTAATTGATAAGTCTTTCACTAGCACTCACTATAGACGTTTAGTCATCCGTCTAAAATACTCGTCTATCCTCAATGTATAATGCTCAGATACATATTGTTTACAATTAGAAGTCTCTTAACGTTTAGCAATAATTTCAGTATTTCCCATATCGAGGTGCATTGTCCAAACGATTTTTGATAGCGAATCAGATAAAGGTTTCATTCAATTTTATCAAAAACATAGTTCCCTGTCGCCATCTGAAATCGAATGTTCATGGAATATATCTGACTGGAACTCGACGACATTTCTTCTCGAATAAATTCGAACGAACTCTGTAACAGAAGAAGGAACAAACATAAAGATTCAAACCAGAATATATTTACTTCGTATTAAACTTCAAATATGAATGATTCAACGATTTGCTTTGCGAAAATAAATCTCTAAACTACTACAAAATTTTAAGAGAACCTAACAAGCATAACAAACACCAAATTAATATATTTCCACAATTCCAATTATTATTCCGCAACAATAGTCACGTCATATTGGTAAAGAGAAGAGAAAATGACTTGACAGTTTTACTGAAATCATTCACCACAATACAACATCTTTTACAGGTCAAATTACTGACCGACATTGTCGTTTTTACTAATTTTACTTTTCATGTTGCGTCTGATTTGCTTTGATTATAATATTAGTTTTTTTCCTTAATTTTAAATCTGAATTGAATTTGCATTCATTTGAATATATTTTATTTGGTCAGCGTATATGTACATAAGTATATATACATCTTGTAAATAGCTCAGTGTCTCTAATAAAAGGCAACGAACGAAATATTTTTCATAAACATACACAGCAACTATTCTCTGATTTCCGCTATGGCTGTCATTCTTTGCCAAAGTTCGTTTTCTATGTCTTTCGCTTCCTATTCTGTCTCTCTTTAGTTCTCTCTCTCTCTCTCCTCTCTCTCTCTCTCTGTTTAGTTTCAGTCTTTGATATCCTCCTCTCACAAGGCTTTCGTCGATTTCGGAGTTAGAGTAGAAGAGAGAGAGAGAGAGAGAGAGAGAGAGGGAGGAGAGGAGGAGGAGAAGGTGAAGGAAAGGGCGGGAACCTATTGAGCGTCATTTAACAGATGAAGGAACAATTCATATTCAAAATTAAATTTAAATAATCTTATAATTCCAATCTATAATCTCAGTTCAAACGTTTCGCTGTATTTCAAGAAGAAAAAAGCCAAGGAAGAATAACTCCTGCTGAACTCAGTCATTTTGGAACTGCCTCTGGTCTTATGACCTTCAGATCTACCGCGAACTGATAAATAAATAGATACAAAATGAGAGAGAGAGAGAGAGAGGGGGGGAGAATGTGAGTGTGTCTGTGTGTCTGTGTGTCGGTGTGATGGGAAGTGGAAGGGCGAGGTGAGCACTGAAGTTTACGGAGGAATCATTCGCTTTTCATTAGTTTCTGTTTATCCACTGAAATAGATTCTCAACTGAAATAGGAAAGAAATAAATAAATCAAATCTCAACAACAACAACAACAACAACATATAAGTTATAAAATATGGACTCGAAATAAAAGGAACTTTTAAAACATGGCCGCCTGTCTTCAGTCTGTAATCACGTTTCTTGTGGAGATGTTGTTTCCTCTGATTATTACTTAAAGTTACTAGCCGTCCCCTATCACAGATTTAACCTCTCTTCTCTGTCATGGTTGAGTGAACGAAATCAAATGTAATATTTAGCGTATGTTACCAGTGAATCTGTCTTTTTAAGCTGGACAGAGAGAAAGAAATGCAAAAAGATAGAGAGAGGAAGAGGAAGGACACACAGGTAGAAATGGAGGGAGGGAATATTGGAGAGAAGCGGATAGAGAGGAGAAAGGTGGTATAGATATATATGGAGTGAGTATTAGAGAGATAGAGACAGAAAGAGAGTGGGAGAGAGAAAGAGGCAGAACGAGGGGAGGAAATCACTGGTTGAATAGCTTGGACTTCAATTAATGGTTTCTTACTTTTATTGTGTCTCTCCATTTTACGATATGAAAATTGAAAGGTGTCTCTCTCGATGAAGTATAGAAAATTATCTGGTCGTAATGGTGATATTTTGATTACTATGTATCAATGCAGCTTTAAGATAAAATTCTTCAAATTGGCCAATGGCTTAAGATTGTGAAAAGCGATAAATATATATAAAGTAAAATAGCAACGAATATCCAAAGCGACTTTAGCGAAATTTTAGGTCTGAGAAAATCACAGTCCGAAACATTGAATGGCTTACGCTAAATGCTATCCATACGAAGACATAAAGTGGCCTTACAACACGATTTTATTCACCTCTGTCAACACGTTTCCTACGCAACGCCATAAATTTAGAACTTAAATGAATGCAATTTGTTTCTTGTGTTCGATAGTCTATATTTCCGGTCATAAAGGAGGTAATTGAATATAGCATAAAAGACAATAAATAGTTAGATTGTTCCAAATAAAAACTTGGTTACTTGGTACCCAATTTTCTTAAGAGAAATATTATTTCTATACTCTTATGGATTTATACGGCGAACACAGTTAAGCGAGTGGCATAAAAATTTGTGAGGTGAACATTTTAAAATTCTTATTACACTTCTTTTTTTTTCTCTCTTTTTGGTTGATACCTGTTCTTCTCCAAATCACCGCAAATATTGGAAATGCTTGAATGTTATTGAATATCAGTCAACCCCGATTGGAATTTTCTGATTCTTCTTTTCAATCCAAAATTCTCAGTCATTGATCAGCCCGTTTACAATGATGGAGCAATCGAATATAAACCAACATTATGTCTCAAAGAAAATATTCCAAAGAAGTTTCTTATATTTTAGCCTAAAACAATTCAAAGTTTTACGCAGGCAAAATAATCATTACAAATAGTTGAGCAATTAAGAATATCTAAGTGATTAGTAAGCGGAAACTCACTCCCAGTCGACTGAAATCTTGAGACATCAAGCAACGGTTGTTTCTTTAATCAGAGCAGTCATTCGAAATTGGTGACTGATGAAAAGCTGGAATGGATCTGGTTTTTAAATTCACCAGGTAAAAGCGGTGGATATATATCGGTCATCATATACCTCGTTAGAGCACACACACACACACATACACACTCACGCACACACATACACACACGTATATTCATATACAGAAAAACACAACATGCATATATATATATATATATATATATATATATATATATATATATATATGCACATATATACAAACACACTCACACACACATAGATATATATATATATATATATATGTATATATATGCATGTATATAGATATGTATATATATATGTATATGCATACATGTATGTATATGTGTGTGTACACACATAAGCGCGCACACACACACATATGTTTATTTCCTCATGATCCTTTCTGTTGAAGATCGTAGGCTCCAAACGGTAAAGACTTTCTCACCTTTCCGAGCATCAAACTAATACACCTGTTTGTTGTTCATACACCTGTCTTCGTCTTTTGTTTTTCTGTAACTTTCAACTATATATAAATATAAATATATATATATATATATATATATATATATATTATATATATATATATATATATATATATTATATATATATATATACGTGTATGTACATATATATGCATTTATTCACAGCCCTTAGTCCTGCAAAATTTTTTGGCTATTATTGGCTACGAAACAAAAGGTGCTTTTCTTACACTGGTTTGTTGCAAACCCTAAATTGTTTGTAAGGACATACACTCTCAATTATCGGATGCTTTCCGTGCTATAGCTCTTGCTTCTTGATTTTGGATTAAGGATGATGATGATATTAAGATGTTAATATTGGTATTATTATTGTTAGTAGTAGTAGTAGTAGTAGCCGCAACAACTGCAGCAGCAGCAGTAGTAAGAATACCATTGAGAGATTATGGAGAGCAGTCAGATAAATAAAGAAGTCAAGAAAGATTCATGTGAAGTTTGTCAGCGATTTGAATAATTCTGGTAAAAGAAGGGACGGGTTGGGTGGGGGTAGAAGGAATAAAGCACAATGATAAGAAAAAAATTAATAAAAAGCGGTACAAAAAAAAAAGAGGGAGAAAAGTTGGTTCCCCAATGTTGAATGTTGAACGTTAAAGAAAAGTGACTGCGTTACTGGGAGCAAAAACAGGGAGCGAAATTGAAGGGACACTGGAGAAATATAGTTGGGAATATTACAATATGGCGGATCTGTTTATCTCTTTCTCTTTCTTTATATTTATCTCGCTTTCTTTCCTTCCTTCTCTCTCTCTCTCTCTCAAACACACTTTGGTTGAACAGAAAAGAGCCCTCACCCGGAATATGTATATATATATATATATATATATATATATATATATATATATATATATATATACAATGTATGTATGTATGTATATGTATATGCATGTGTATATATATATATACATATATATACATATACATATATACATATATATATATATAATATATATATATATATATATATATACATACATACATATACATATACATACATACATACATACATATATATATATATATATATATATATATATATATGCATACATATGTACATACAAACACTCACACATATACACACATGCATGTGTGCGTGCCTGTATACATACTTCTTTACACACGTACACTCGCGTGCGCGCACATACGCACACATGTATATATGGGTAGAGAAAGAGAGAGCGGGAGAGGGAGAGAGAGAATGACAGAAAATAGAAAACACGCTTACATTGAGAATAAGCGATGTCGATCAATAAACAAATATACACACGTGTATGTTTGTATGTGTGTGTGTGTTTATTATATATGTATGTTTGTATGTATATATGAAGTTATGTGTGTGTGTGTGTTTACGTATTATGCAAACATATATGTATGTTTGTTCATGTAGATATATGTTAGAGAATTATGGCGTTACAGAGAGAGATTCACGAAAGGAAAGTGCGTAGATAGGAGGACAGACACTGAGAAAAGTGGGAAGGAAAAAAAAACATTCATGTATATCTCTTCCTGTCTGTCTGTCTGCGTGTGTGTCTGTCTGTGTATCTGTATCTGCCTGTCTGTTGATATATATATATATATATATATATATATATATATATATATATATATATATATATATATATATATATATCAGAGTTAAAGAGACAGAGGGACTAGGTATAAATATAAAGAAGGCACCAAGCATCATCATGGACGGACAGAAAAGCGTCTGCCTCAAAACGAAGCTGAATTTGTAGAAGCAGTCAAACATGACTTGGAACGAATTAGATTTGAGATGATGGAAAAAAGGTTAAAAAAAAGATGGAAAATGGGTTGGTTTAAAAAATTGGAGAGTGATGAGTAAACGAAAAAAAATCACGAATTGAAAGAGAAGAATATAAGAGAGGACATGGAGAAAGAAAATGGATGAGGGAAGATATTGGAGGTGAGCTGGAGGTTGAAAAAAGAAAGGATATTTTAAAACAAATCTGTTGAAAAGGTGCAGATCACATGATTTGTCATTTTAAACAGATGTTAGGGAGTCACTTCAGAGTAAATATTCATCTGTGAGAATGTATGTATGTATGTATGTATGTATGTATGTATGTATGTATGTATGTATGTATCTGTCTCTCTCTCTCTCTCTCTATATATATATATATATATATATATATATATGCATATGAATGCATATATATGTGTATTATATAAACATATACATACATATTTATATATATATTTAAAATACATTTATGTATATGTGTATGTATGTATGTATCTTTCTATTCATCTATCAAACCATATGCGCGCGTGTGTGTGTGTGCTTCAATTGAAGTGTGTGTGTATGTGAGGGCACTTATGTGAGCGCATATGCATCTATGTAAGTCTCTGTAACAAGAATATCCGGCAACAAGATAAAATAGTGCAAAACATTTTATAATGAAATGTGTCAGGTGCCGAGTTTTCACAAAACTCCTGATGCTAAAGGCGTCAATAAACAAATCTATTCTCAATATTTTGCTGAAATACTACCAAGTCTAAGCAGTATTAGTGTAACAATACAATTGCTGTCCCCGCTACCACTGCTACTGCTGCTGCTACTACTACTACACTTGACGTATTGTCTTTTCAGTTTGTGTTTGTTTCTGCTGGAATTGTCGCTGCCAATGTTACTTCAGTTGCCATATCTGCGGCTTATACTACAATATTTAAGTATGTTACATAGGTATATGCATAAAGATTCGGAATGTTAGCATTAAAAAAGAAACAAACTTCACCAACAATGATCATTATCACACCTTTGGAATCTATGTCCGTTTCTTTATAATCGACTCTATGAAACCCTGTGTAGGGCAAAGTAAACAAATTGAGCAAACTGTGTTCAGCTGACGAGAACAAGCTGATACGAACAAAACATAAGTCTATGTGTGAACTTAGCCGGAAGCGCTGCTAAGAATGAAAATATAACTGATGATGTAGAAGAAGAAGAGCGTAAATCCCAACAGGAATGAATGGCTTCATACCTAACGCGTCTTGATTGATTCAAAAGTGTAAAGTTGCTTGCTGTTGAGAACGTCTAAGTAGATCAGGGATTCTCGGATGACGAGAAACAGTGTAGATCAGATATCTACGTTCGAATCTACCAGAATATATTGATTTAAAATTTGGTACAAGGCCAGCAATTTTGAGGGAAGGTTTTAATCGATTTCATCAAACCCCAGTGTTCAACTGGTACCATTTCATCGATCCCGAAGGGATGAAGGGCAAAGTCTACCTCGGCTGCATTTGACCTTAGAACGGTCGATATAATAATTACCAGCTGAGTACTGGGTTCGTTGCAATCGACTATCCCTGTTACCCCAAATTTCAGGCCTTGTGCCTATAGTAGAAATATTATTATTATTATTGTTGTTATTATTTACATCTTTGATGCAATCTCATGCCTGGACATACCCATCTCCCTAGAACAACTGAATGTTAAGAGATGTTGAAATATCGCTGAAAGTTTGGCGAGGGCAGTAGAGAAATATCTCCATATAATGCAACGCAAACATTCAAATTGATAGGGTTTTTCTAAGAATGTGGACAGTATTGGTCAGCACAATCTTTTGGACTTCTTTGAGACATGGTTGTATTGGGATGTCGCCTAAATGCTTCTGGAATCCCTTTTTTTATCACACATAGGGTACCAAAAATAATAAGAATAGTTTTTATTTTAAGATTTCACATCTTTTGCTATTCAATTTCCAGGTCCTTGTTTTCCCTAAGTTTGTCAATTTCCATTACTGATATATTCTTATTAGTGGGAACAATTACAACTATTAGTTTGCAAGCATTTTCTTCCCCATACATTTAATAATTATGTCTGGTCGATTAGCCTTGATCGTTCTGTCAGTGCTGACTGGAAAATCTCTGAGGATGGTGACGTTTTAACCTTCAACAACTGACTCAGGATTACGTTCAAACCAGTAAGCAGGATTACCGATTTTATAATGTTTACATATTTTCAAATGTAAACACTGTGCTATCTCTATCGTGACGATTTTTCCATTCGTTTGGTGTCAGCATGGGACATCCCCAAAGGAGTCTAATGTGTCAAATGTGTCACAAAATTTTCTTTTAAGGTCAGTACCGTTTTTTTTGAGAACGTAATTTCTCTTAAGCAAGATTTGATCTTGTACTGCCAGTATGAAGCCTTCAGTCTCAGCTTTCAATTCAGAGCTCCTCAGCCACTGTTAAGATGCTGCTTGGTTTATATCAGCCTTTTAGCTTCGGAGGGCATATTGTCCAAGGAGGGGCTTCTGGCCCCGACGCTTCTGAATTTTAGTTTTGTCTGTTCTTTTTTGCAGCTTGCTTGATTCATTTTGCTTGCAGTAATTTCAAGCTCTTCACCTAATTCAGGGTCAATGCCAAGATCCCTTTCGAAATTATAATCTCCGTACTAGATAAGTACTTGTTCATTCCTATAAAGGAGCTCTTACACACACACCACCACTGCTTCTAGATAGATACAGACGGTCTACTATTGCCTTAGGGTAGTGCATGTTCTTGGATGTCAATACTTTTCTTGTTTTCCTGTTTGGGCGTTGGAGTCTCGTAGGATTTCAGTTAATGATGTTAAAACTGTACTGGATTCTTAGAACTGCCAGAGCGCTAATGGATTCGATGCAGATTTTAGAGTTGAGTTCAGTCTTCAGTACAAGTCTTATTCTGCTATAGTACTCCCTTTTAAAATTTTTTCCTTCATTGTAGCCTTTGTTTATTTCTAAGTATTAGCAATTTTCTTGTGGTGGTGTTGATATTTAATTTCATGGAAACTGTTTGTCTTCCCAAAAGTTGCTTTAGCAAAATTGTCGAGTCCAAAGTACATTCTGATGTCATTGCTAAGCCCTTCGATAGTTGTTAACAGCCCTTCAAATCCTTGGTCATTCCTTACAACATTGAAAAGTAAAGAAATAAAATAAAAGGAGGAAAGAAAAGAAAATTCACAGCGACGATGCTCTTCTCAATATGTGTGACGTAAAAGTTAAGACCATCTTTTGCACTACCTGCATGGATGGTAAGCCAGGGATAATTCTTAAATAATTTTCAGTTCCTCTTTTGATCATTCCAAGTGCTCCTACAATCACTGGTATTGTAACCTTCTTGAGATGCCACAGTTTTTCGATTTCGATTAGCAAATCTTTATATTTTCTGAGCTTAACAAATTGTTTTGCCGAGATATTATGGTCACAAGATATGCTCATGCCAATCAATAAACAGACTTCATTGTTTTGGTCTTTCACAACAGTATCTGGTTTATCTGCTTCGATGGTTCGACTTTACATTCTGGGAAGTCCCAAAGAATAGTTACATTTTTCTCCCTCAGGGTGGTGCTTGTACCATTTGTCAGCAGTTTCCATTA
>NC_043015.1:35952869-35955369 GCF_006345805.1 Octopus sinensis
GTGCTTTTGTGCGTGTGTGCGTGTGCGCATGTGATTTTACATTTCAGCCTTATAATGTTAGCAACGTTTCAAGTCTAAATATTTTTCACCAGGGCATCGTCTATTAATAACAAACACGGTTTGGTGTTTTATAAGCATCCCCGAGGAAATTTACCAGACAAGAAATGTTGGTTCCGTCGTAGATTTTATATTCAGAATAGATTTAAATACACTCAACATTCAAGTCTAGTATATAAAGTGTTAAGTTTTCCATGAAACACTTTTAAATCAAGACAACATACAACCATTGCGTACACACAACGCATACACACACATACACGCACACACACATATTACGTACCTATATATATATATATATATATATATATATATATATACATATATATATATATATGTATAATACAAAATGGAAACACAACTACACACATCTAGTCTTGCTCTTTTCTATTTTCTTTTTGTTAATTGCTTTCAAAGTGTGTACAATACCTAATCATAACTCAGTTATCATTTTACATATCTGTCTGTATGTCTGTCAATCTGTTTGACTGTCTGTCTATTTGTCTGTCTCTCTCTCTCTCTCACCCCTTCTCTCTCTCTCTCTCTGTATATATATGAATATATTTATATATATATATATATATAGATATATATATATTATAATATATATATATGTATGTATGTGTATATGCATGTGTGTATGTGTTGTGTGTGGTTTATATAGTCGTGTATAAACGCTATCATATAAATCTGTGTTGGTCTATTCGTTCGTTATTGAAGACACTTAATATCGCTTTCACGTAGTTTCCAAACCCGATGTAAACATTAATTACGTAAATTGCAATCGAACTCGCTCTCTGCACAAACAATTCCTTAACACTAATAAAGCGTTCAAGAAGAATTCTTCACGAGGTAAATGCTAGATGCTGATACGGCTTAATTTGCCAGTTTGCGTATCAAATGTGCTCGTTATATTTACAAAAAGGACGCTAAATTGTTAGTTTATTGTTTAGTAAACAGCAAATAGCAGCTGCTATATGATGCATTTACCTTCAAATTACGTTTTTGTATTTTAGAGATAAAGGAAGGTATAATTTGAAATATCTGTGTGTGTCTGTGTGTGTCTGTGTCTGTTTGTTGTATACGTGCATGCATAAATGAACGCATACATAGATGCGTATATATTTAAACTCTCCACCCACACATACACACAGATACGAACGACTATATATATGTGTACATATAAAAATGCGGAGTGATAAATAGAAAAAATAGAGAGACTGATAGATTGAGAAAGAAAGAGAGAAACCAGAAACAGAGTTACACATATTCAGTAAATGTGTGTGTGTGTGTATTTACTTATGTACACACGCGCACACACAAGCGCTCACACACACAGGCGCACACACACACAAGCAAGCACACACACACACACACAAGCAAGCACACACACACACACACACACACACACACACACACACACACACGTATATGCTGATTTGTAATACTTGCCTCTCTATTAACGCATTTGTGTCGATGCTTACTAATCAGTTCACCAAAATACCGACCATTTTTGTCTGCCATTATATTTGCCATCCGTACATTCCCCAAATACATATATCTGTTCATAAACACTTCCTCTGTCTGTCTGATTGTCTGTCTATCTATCTATCTATCTATCTATCTGTCTGTCTGTATGTATGTCTGTCAGTATGTCTATCTATCCATCTATATATCTATCTATCTATTTATCTATCTATATGTCTATCTATCTATCTACCTACCTACCTACCTACCTACCTACCTACCTACCTATCTATCTATCTATCTATCTATCTATCTATCTATCTATCTATCACTATCTATCTATCTATCCATAACTATCTATCAATCAATCAATCAATCAGTCTATCTATCTACCTATCCACCTACCTACACATTTTCTTGCTCCGCTCTTGTTTATATTCCTTCGATCAGCTTCATATCAATTTCCTGTTGAATTGCTTGCTTTCCACACGGACAATCACTAAATTATTCCTTATATACTGTTTCAATTGCGTATTATTTAATTATATATTTATACACTAATGGAGCCAGGGTGTCAGAAATCAAGCACTAACGGTATAAACATTATAATATTCTGTTTTAAATCTGTCCTTATACTCTTTTATTTCCTTCATCTCGGCCGCCTCTTCGTAATCCGCAACAGTTATTATTTTTTATCATACCTTCGTTGTTGATAATGTAATTACGCTAAGGTTTAGTGAATTGTTAGAATCGGAAAAGTCTTGAATAAAATGCGTACATGTATTTCGACATGAGATCAACTTCTCCTCTCGTCATGACAGGTTCAATAAATTAAAATACCTATTTCTATTTCTTTACTACCCACAAGGGGCTAAACACAGAGAGGACAAACAAGCAAACAGATTAAGTAGATTATATCGACCCCAGTGCATAACTGGTACTTATTTAATCGACCCCAAAAGGATGAAAGGCAAAG
>NC_043015.1:35960369-35987869 GCF_006345805.1 Octopus sinensis
AGGGTTCAACGACATGGGGCTGAACTAGGAACCCTGCGGTTGGGAAGCAAACATTTTATCTCATATGTTCCATACCCACTGCTGCTTTATGTTGATCCAATATGTGTGTGCGCGTGTATAAATATCTACCTATCTTTCTATATATATATATATATATATATATATATGCATATATATATATACGTATATATAAATGTATGTACATATGTATATATATATATGTATATATATATATGTATGTATATATATATATATGTATATATATATGTCTATATATATATGTATATATATATATATGTATATATATATATATATATATATATATATATATATATATATATAATTTTTGATGTAATACGTGTCCTTGAGGTTGTAGTTGTGCGCGGCTGAAGAAGGCCATAGACACACATTATGCATTGTTATAAATCCGTCTAATAAAGGCCCGAAACATATGTACCGCTGAATCCCTGGCATCATGTTTTTATTTTGATTAATTTATATATATACATATATGTATATATATATATATATATATATATATATATATATATATATATATATTATATATATATATATATATATATATATATGTATATGTATGTGTGCATATATATATATATATATATATATATATATATATATATTATATATATAAACATATATGTACTTTTTACATTCTAAACGAGGAAACATGCTCACACCACACACACTTGTCCTTTTCACTATAACTATTTCAATGGCTGAGTGTTGATCAGTGTTATGATAGAACCGTGTGTTTACCATAATTTTTTAAAGACAGGAATGTTTTAACAGACGAAATTACTGTTTAATAAATGGTGTTTATACATTCACTTCATTATTCATTTATTTATTCATAGAAACAAGGAAATGACAGCATTTCGTGACAATTATACTCATTATACATCATTATGTTGGGCTACAATAATTTTTGCTAATGGCTTCAGTTTCTGAATGAGTCTGAATAAAATAGTTTTTGGTTCTTGCCAGGCATAATTCTCTCGTATTCTTCTTTGTCCTTCATTTTGCATAATCACCAGAGGAAAAAAAAAATACATATTAATTTTACTATATTTAAAAATGTTCATATCAATATATATGCTAAGGTGACGAGTTTGAAGGATCGTTTGAACACCTGGCAAGATTCGTTGCGGCATTTCGTCTTTCTTTGTGTTCAGAGCTCAAATACCGCCAAGGTCGACTTCGATATTATTCCTTTTGGATGTTAATAGAATAAGTATTAGTTGAGCACTGAGGTCGATGTAATCAACTTATCCCACCCCCTAAATTGCTGGCCTGTGCCAAATCTTGAAATAAATATCAATATGTCTGCTAAAAATATGAGTTTCTGCATTGTCGTGCATGTTTCTATTTTCAGTATGAAAAGAAGACTTTTGAATCAATGTCCATTTCCATAAGCAAAACCTATCTCTTTATATATCGTATCGCGCGTTTCTAATTGTGTGTTAATGGTGAATTAATTCTAGGCAAAATTGCCTCGATTTAATCTGTTACGGTTAAATTTGAGATAATAGTATCGGACTACACTTTGACAGAACTGCAAGTCTGCACATGTTTAAATATGTTCTGACATTAGCTACGTGATATATGGTGTAGAACACCCTCAAATCAATCTGCTAACATATGCCAACGTATTAAGAACCAATGTGTTGCTCCATTCCAATGGTACATACACACACACACACATATGTGTGTATATATATTATATATATATATATATATATATATATATATATATATATTATATATATAGGTGTGTGTGTGTGTATTTATATATATATGTATATATATATATATATATATATATATATATATATATATATATATATATATATAAGTACGTGTTATATATGTTCTGTGTTTGATGGTATGTGGGTTAGTTGTAATTCGCTTTTCGGTTTGGGGACACGAGTCTTCCTTAGGCTAGCTGATAATCCTTAATCTAGACTTCCTTCCCTCTACTTCCTGTTTCATTCTCTCTGTCTTCCTCTTATCTTTTCTTATAATGTACTGTCGCTTTGTCCGTTGATTATTTTACGATCTAAGGGCCTATAGAATCTGACTAAGTTTCGGTAGCTCTTCAATCTCTTGTTTATTACTGAAATGAGACTCTCAATTCACATTCCACATCTCAGTATTGATTTTTGTTTCCGAACCAAAATTTAAATTTTATTTGACCTTAAATAAACGGTTTGTTTTTCATGAAGTAATCGAATTATTCACCAGTAAAAAACACGTCTGAAACAGCTGTCGTGAACCTTAACCCATTTCTGTTCTTTATGTAAACACCATCCATAGAATCTTCCCTATGTTAGGTCTGGAACTTACATTGCATCGTTAAACTGCAATCCGGTGTGCATGGGTATATAATTTCCTGCACATGTGTATGTAAATGTATGAACATGTACCAATGTGCTTGGGTATATAGAGGCGTGTTTCTATATCCTACCTACACAGATGTGCAGAACTCAAACTTTTCAATGTCCTTAAAATTAAAATATTTTAATTCAAATGAATCCTAAAAATTATGTGTTTGTGTGTTAGTGTGTGTGTGTGTGTGTGTGTGTGTGTGTGTGTGTGTGTGTGTGTGTGTGTGTGTGTGTGTGTGTCTGTGTGTCTGTGTCTGTGTGTACCGAAAGTTGATTATAAAAGGCTGTATATAAAAGGTAATTGTACACGGTAGTGAGATTGCAGGATTGTTTGTGCGGAAGCCAAAAGTGCTTTACCTTATTTCTTACGGTTCTTTAAGTTCTTGTTTTCATTCCTGCTGAGGTCAGTTTTGCCTTTTATCTCGTCAAGACCGATAATTTACAATACTGATCAGGTACTCTGGGGTCGAGATAATCAAATTGTCCCCACGAAATTGCTGGACTCGAACCTTGAAAATGGCCAGCGTTTCGTTAAGCGAGAGAGCTGTTACTTATACGCCATAGAAACGGAGAAGATGCTTTTACGAGTTTTAAGGTTCGAGGAAGATATGAAAATGAAAATCACAGCAGATGAAAGACAATCAAGAAATATAAAAGATAACCAAAACAAGATCTACAAGTGTAGAATATCATGTTTTAATAGAAGTGTAACGGCATGGGTGCAATGAGAGTGATGCTATATGCTATATGGAAAACAAACTTGATGGAGGAAATTTTTATAAACTTGTTTAGATTCAGTATAATAAATAAAAAATTGAATTCTATAAAAATCAAGGATTTTCATTCTTGGGATGCGAAAGAAATTATTTGTTTGTTTTTTTTTGTTTTGTTTTACATTGTTTATTCAAAAGAATAATCTTGATATTCAAGAGTGTCAGTAGTTAAAGAAAGAACTTTCTCCATAATGGAAGCATTTACTTTTTCGATAATGTCTTTAATATCCTAACATAGTTAAGGTTGGCTCGTGACAGTTAATCGATGAAAACAGGGTTGTCCAGTAAAGCCAAATTTTTTTTTTGGTATGTTTAACTGTAATCATCAACATCATCATCATCATCATCATCATCCTTATCATCATCATCATCATCATCATCATCATCATCATCATCATCATCATCATCATCATCACATCATCATCATCATCATCATCATCATCATCACTGACGTCGTCTTCCTCAACACCATCATCATAATCATCATCATCATCATTATGATTATCATCGCCATCATCATCATGATCACTGCCGTTCTTGTTATTCATCTATTCGAAGTGGCAGTCACATTAGAACGTTAACAAGACAACTTGTAGCCACTATCAATGATTGTTTCCTTATTGATTATTTTTTGAATTTGATGTTGACATTCAATAATGAAAGTATTTAAAGAAAGGAGGATGAATCCGATAATGGCAGAGCTTACATCGTTGATTATGTCATTGATAGCCTCTCATAATTATGTCTGATGACAGTAAATCGATGGGGACAACACAGTGGGTAGCTCCGCTGTGCAAATATACCTAACTGTAGATCAGGAAAATCATACTACTACTACTACTACTACTACTACTACTACTACTACTACTACTTACTACTACTAAAAAATAAAATATTAATAATAGTGATAATAATAACCATCTTAAGTAGGAAATAACCTGGTTGTGGATAATGAGGAAGGTGAAAAGAGTGCAAATTATTGTTGGGTCCCTGGGAAGAGTATCAGAAGGTATCAGAAAGTATCAGAAGTTATAGAAAGGTTAAAAGAAGGAGTAGATAATAGAGATGTAGCCCTCCTGATGGGGGATGATCTCTTCGGATAATCAAAGTGCCCCACTATCCAAGATCTCTCTGAACATTAAGTGCCCTCTGCGATTCCCTTTCTCCGACTCACAGGTCTTCACTGAGGGAGGTGCCATTCTTGCCAATTTCGCAACTTTCACTCACATTTCAGTAAACTTAATTGAGAACAACACTTCACTCTCCAAACTCAATTTCCTTTTCAGGTGAATGAAACCTCTACCAAAGCGGAATGTGTCTGCCCTCATGCCTTGCGGCCTCGTCCAGACAACCTCTTTCGCTTCAGCCACAAGACAGAGGAAACGTACCTTGCCTGCAGGATTAAAAGAGGACTCGGATCAATCATCTCTATGGACTCAGCCAGTAGACAGATCCGTTCCACTCGTGACAGCAGCTGTTCGACATAACCTCACAAGTCAATAATGCCCGGACATTGAATGATGTGCTTGCAAAACGAGTTCATCACCCTGCGCGCTATTTGGACAGACCCGTCTGACAGTACATCCATGCCTGTAGAGTTTATCTAGAACTGGTAGCGCAACCAGATAGCACTGGTAGGCTAAGAACACATGCAATTATCCATGATAGTTTCTGATTGGAAAATCCAATAATAATAATAACGGTAATCATAAAAATGCCCAGCTGACAACAAGGTATGCGATGAGGAAGAAAGAAAAGTCGGTAGATATAACAGATTAGCTAGGGAGGATAAGTAGCTGTGGTCGCTGAAAAAGGTGGTGGTAATACCAATAATTGTCAGAGTCCTGAGAAGAATGAGTAAAAATTTTGAGAAGTACATAAAACAAGTAGCGGATGCAATAAGGGTGGAACACTTGCAAAAAACTGCACTGCTTGGAACTACTCGAATACTCCGGATGGTGCTCGAAAAATAAGAAATAATAATAATAATAATAATAATAATAATAATAATAATAATAATAATAATAATGATAATGATAATGATAATAATAATAATAATAATAGCGTTCATAAAATTGGTTGTGATGTTTCTGCACGCCCGAACAGATCAGGTCAGGAGCGAAAGCAAGCAGGAGTGAAAAGGAAGAGATATAAGTGGCATTTGGTCACTTATTAACAAAAGTAAAGAAGAAGAGAAAAACATTGTAAAATTTAAATCGGTAATAAGAGCAGGAAAATACCCGGAATACACTAAAGCAATAGTCATAGATAAAGAGAGATATTTGAAATTTAGAGATACGCATGACTTTTCATAGACCCGCTGGGGCTTGAAGTCGAGTTTGACGAGCTCCCACCGGTCGTGGAATTAGAAGATTTGTAACCCTTTATGAACATTTAAAAATACGTAAGTAAAATTTGTACTTCATAAAAAAAAAGTGAAAATAGACTGCTAGAATGTATAAAGAAAAAAGGAAAAAAAAAACGATGCAAAAAAGACTAAGAAAAAGAACAAATTAAACAAGGAAAAAAGAAAAAGACTGTAAGAACGTTTAATCGTAAAAAAGTAATCGCGCTTTCGTCTCGGAGCGGGACCGAGAAAACCGTCTCATATTCATTATAATTTAATTCATTGTAGTTCATTCTTTCATATGTTTTTTTGTTCCCGTATGTATGTGTATGTTCTCTCTGTATTCAGGCCGTGTGCCTATAATAAAGAGAAAAACTCGTGATTGTCACACGCTGATGACGGGTCAATACTCAGAAACTCGAGTCCGTGTGTATCATTGGTTGAAGACGGGAATGTTAGCTTCCCTTTGCAAATACTGATAGGGCACAGAAAGTGTGTCAATAGCCAGCTGGAGGAGGTGTCCTCCTGGGGATACAAGCTAGAGTAGCATTCACTCTTAGGGGTTAGCCATATTTAAATGGCAAATATACTTCACCATATATATATATATATAAGCAGATTTATATATATATATATATTATATATATATATATATATATATATGTGTGTGTGTGGTGTGTGTGTGTGTTTGTGTGTGTGTGTGTGAGTGTGTGTGTGTGTGTGGTGTGTGTGTGTGTGTGTGTAAATATATCTATACATCTATTATATGTTTGTGCGTGTGTTCGTTTATATCACTTCACCTGCATATTTTAATAATGCATCAAGAGTTAATCTTCAGATAGAAATTTCGTGTAGAATTTCGAAAAATTGACACCGATTCGAAGGATTCTTTCTAATTTGTTCCATTTAACCTTTCTACATTTAATCTCGATCTTCTTTCAATCTCACAACTCTGTAAGACTTTCAAAATTCTAATTGCCAAAGTCTTATAATTAATGACAAATATTGGCACAAGAATTGCTTTCAATATAAGCTCGATACTGAAATATCGCCAGACCACACAACGAGCTTGGTCAAAAGCCAGAGATATTCTAATGTTTTCAGCACCACCTCAAAAGATCGATGCAAATATTAACGTTTTCTTATGTTATTGCGGACGTCCAAGTTTAAATTTAAATTTAGACTAACATATATATACACATGAAGCAAACACTCACACACTCACTCACTCATACACAAACACATACATGTACATGTATATACGCTTATATTCCTATATATATATATATATATATATATATATATATTGGGTTATCCGGAAAGTTCGTGCTGATTTATAGTAGCTTACCTTTCGACTTACTTTAGAACATGGTTGTGTACATAAAATAAAATTTGAATACACCTCCATTTAGAGCACAGTTTAGGCTATATTTTCGTGGAAGAAGGTTTATGTTCCTATAACATGTGCTAATTCTGTAACCCTTTAAATTGGAAGTTAAGAATGTTCATTTTCGGCACTTGATGCTTTTCTTTTTCCGTAAAAGAAAAAATGCCTCACAAGTAATCAAAGAAATATGCGCAGTTTACGGTGATGCTTCTTTATCCGAAAGAACTGTACGGAAGTGGCTCGCAAGGTTCCGAGCTGGAGATTGTAGCCTTATTGATAAAGAGCGATTATGCAGACCATCCGCTACGGATGATGACCAAATCATGTCATTAATTGAGAATAACCCACATTGCACAACCCGAGAATTGGCAGAAAGCCTCAATCTGTCAAAATACGTTGTTCATGAGCACCTGGTAAAACTTGGGTACACAAATCGCTACGATGTTTGGGTACCATATGAGTTGAGTGAGAAGAACCTTTTGGATCGCATTTCCATCAATTGTTGTGAAAGACCAAAACAATGAAGTCTGTTTATTGATTGACATGAGCATACCCTGTGACCATAATATCTCTGCAAAAGAATTTGATGAGCTCAGAAAATATAAAGATTTGCTAATCGATATCGAAAAGATGTGGCATCTGAAGACGGTTACAATACGAACGGTTATAGGAGCACCTGGAATGAGAATGATCCCTGGTTTCCCTTCCATGCATGAAGTGCAAAAGCTTGTCTTAACTGGTACATCACACGTATTGAGAAGAGAATTGTCGCGGTGAATTTTCTCCCCCCCCCCCTTTATTATATATTTTTTACATATTAGTTTTCCTTTTTCTCTCTGTTTTCCCTTTTTCTCTATCACAATCTGGTGTGTTTATTGTACTATTCTCTGGCCTAGGTGTCACGAAGACAAGAAATGGAAACATGATTGAAAGAAGATGCTAACGAAAATTAAAATTTTTTAACGATGATAATAGTAATAATAATAATAATAATAATAATAATAATAATAATAATAATAATAATAATGATGATGATGATGATGATGATAATAATAAACAGTGCTACAGCTTCTTACGAAAGAGGGACTCATAAAAACCAAAGTTATATCCATTAGAAGAGGAATATTCCAGGGAGACACGCTCTTCCACTCCTGTTCTGTTTGCCACTGATACTTTTATCTGACATGCTAAACAGAAGTGGGTGAGGGTACAACTGTTACGGCAAAACAATCAACAATTTCTTGTATATGGATGATCCAAAACTATATTCTATAAAGCATAATCAGCTGGAAACCTTACAACGGACAGTGAATGGATTTACGAAAAAAATTAATCATGAAATTTGGCTTAGAAAAATGCGTCAAGGCAACCTTAAAGATAAAAACTATTTTAGAGAAACAACATCTCACTAGATAAAACAAAATGAAATAGAAGAATTAGGCGAGATCCAGACATTTACAGCTACAATATTCTTAAGTGGACTCTAAATAAAGTAAGAAAAATAATGATAGAACAAGAAAAACAACGACAGAATTTAGGATGCATCTTCCAAAAATCTGACATAGAAAATTTATATATACAACGCATCGAAGGTGGTAGAGACTTTATACTGCTAGAAATCTACTTTAAAATAACCACCAAAGGGCTACAGAAATGTCTACTTTAGAAGCAAGAAAAACTAATGCAAGTAGCCACAAGACGAGAGCAACACCAAAAACTATTTCTGTATTTAAGGAAGCCGAAAAATTCTATAAAGGAATCATAATACATGACAACTATGAAGAAAAAAATAAAAGAAACAACGAAAGCTGTAAAACAACTGAAATGGAAACGAAAACTGGAACAATATCGTATTATGATTCAAAAATGGAAAGAAAAGACGCTAGATGGCAAATATTGGGTTAAGCTAAACAGAATAGAAATAGATGAAGCGAAATACCAACAATGGTTGAGAAGCACAGAACTGAAAGCAGAGAACGAAGGATTTTTAATTGCAGCACAAAACCTTCCCACTAGAAATCAGCAAAAACACGCAATGAAAAGAAATACAAGTAACTGCAGAATATGTGGTGATGGAGAAGAAACAATATATCAAATTGTCTCTGGCTAACAAGTCCTGGCGAAGAAAGAATATATTCACAGACATGACAGAGCTGGGACCTGTGGAAGCTATGCCAACACAATGAAATGGCAAAAGAGAAAAGATGCCATCTAATTGATGTATCAATACCAGCAGATGACAGCATTTCATTAACAGAAACAGAGAAACTTTCAAAATACAAAGATCTGGAAAAATGGTGACTCGAATGTGGAACCTAAAGTCAAAAACCAATTCCTATCATAGCTGACGCATTAGATATGATTAAAAAAACATTGAGATAAATAAGTGACAAAAGCACCAGGACTTACAAGTGTGTATAACATACAGAATATATGGCTACTAAGCACCGCGCATGCCCTACGTAAAGCACTTTCAATACGGTGAATATAAGAGCACCACAACAAACCACAGCACATACCCAAGGCACACAGGACTGCGCTCGGTAGTGCAGTGAAAGTACGTTAAAAAATAACACTACTGAACAATAATAATGATAATAATAATAATAATAATAATAATAATAATAATAATAATAATAATATAATAATAATAATAATAATAATAATGATTACCCTTAGAGACAAGTAGTCATGATGCGTATATTGGGCTGCGTATATTTGTGCCCCACTGTCACTTTGATGGCATGCACTGCTCAATAATGAGTATGAAAATAATAATAATGGTGATGATGATGCTGATGACGATGATAACGACGACGATGACGATGACAATGATGATGATAAAAATAATGATTACCATTATCTCCCTCGAATCATGTCATATCTCCCTCAAATCACGCGATATCGCCTTAAAACAAATGAACGACATGTTCGATAGTCGAGATTTAAAGAGTATGTCTGAAACGTTGATGAATGATAACGAATGTAATGGATTAGATTAGAGATACACAGCATGACCAGCTGAAAATAACCCTCTGCAAGATCATCTAATAATAAAAATGGACTCTATCGTCAAAACGTGTGTGTGTGTGTGTGTGTGTGTGTGCGTGCGCGTGTGTTGTGTTTGTGTTTGTGTGTGTCAATGTGTGTGTCTGTGTGTGTGTATGAAAGTATATATTTGTTTTACTATTCTGATTATCAACCCATCGGTGTATTCGTGCGTTAGGATTTGTAAACCTTAATTATGGAAGCAAATCGAAAGAATAAACGGAATTTTTAACCTAATAGAAGACTGTTATGAAGAGCCATAAATGTATGTACTACCATAGAAAAAAGTAGCATTTATAGAATGTGCTATTCGGCAGACTTTCACTGTATAACAGTTAATATATATGTATATATGTATAGAGTAAATGAAGTATAAAGATTTCAGTACCCCACCACTTATGTATATGTATACCATTCTGCCTAAATAATGGAGCTACAGGTACAATATCCCAGCATAACTCATGTCTATTTTCGTTCCTCACTTCACTGTCTATTTCATATTTTATCTAGAATAACTATTAACCATTTTCTCACACTGGCTCCGATGAAGCAATATATAAAATACCGGAAACAGCTGTGAGACATTCTCACTACTCTTTGAGTCACACCTAACGAAGATTTGTGTCTGATAAGGATTCTTCGAATCGTGAGACTATCAAATGTAACTCTTCCAACGAACTCCGCAGATTATGCAAATTGGTACAAATAATTTCGTCGATACTGATATTGTTATTACACGAAGAAGGCTGTGAAACCACCGTAACTCTAAGGATGTCAACTACTTTAATATATTACTTCTCCTAACGCTGGACGTTGTATGGTTTATATATATATATATATATATAAGCGAGAAAGAAGCAACAAGAATGGATAGGTTTTTTAGTACGATCGTTTCATACAAGGACAGGTTTTATTAAAAGTTGCAAAGATTACAGCATATAAACGAGTCCCGTACTCATCAGCTAAAATACATGTAAGTTCTCTAGACATCCTAGTGTTTGAGGCTATACTCATGAAGTAATGTAGATAATTAACACAGATTTCTAAAGTTCATTAAAGTTCCTTAAAGATGATGTATAGTCTTATCACAGAATTTTAAAAAAGTTTTGATAGCATCACAGAGAAGGTGACCTAATCCATATGAATTCCATAGATATGATGAGGGATTATATACTCACAGAAGACAAATTATATCCATTGTTATTAGCATTACAGAGAGGGTGAATTATCCTTGTATATATGCACAGATTCCAATTGTGATGTAAATTTCCAGAGAAATGGAGATGAATTTCATATTCACAGGCGATAAATTTTACAATGGTTGAACACAATGAGGTAGGTACCAATCCTTGTTATATGATTAGTGTGATTAATATGGCAAACACCTAATCATATAACAAGGATTGGTACCTACCTCATTGTGTTCAACCATTGTAAAATTTATCGCCTGTGAATATGAAATTCATCTCCATTTCTCTGGAAATTTACATCTACACCATTGGAATCTGTGCATATATACAAAGGATTAATTCCCCTTCTGTAATGCTAATAACAATGGATAAATTGTCTTCTGTGAGTATATAATCCCTCATCATATCTATGGAAATTCATATGGATTAGGTCACCTTCTCTGTGATGCTATCAAAACTTTTTTAAAATTCTGTGATAAGACTATACATCATCTTTAAGGAACTTAATGAACTTTAGAAATCTGTTTAATTATCTACATTACTTCATGAGTATAGCCTCAACACTAGGATGTCTAGAGAACTTACATGTATTTTAGCTGATGAGTACGGGACTCGTTTATATGCTGTAATCTTTGCAACTTTTAATAAAACCTGTCCTTGTATGAAACGATCGTACTAAAACCTATCATTCTTGTTGCTTCTTTCTCGCTTATAATCACCCCACATCACTGTATTGTTAAATCAGTATAGTTTTTTTTGGTGCATCTAAGTTAGGTACCATATTCAAGTAAATTTTTTAAATTAACTTGAATCTATTATATGTCTTTTATATATATATATATATATATATTTATAGATATAATATAATATATATTATTATATATATATATATATAATATATATTTATATATTATATATAATATATATATATCATATATCTATATATAATATATATATATATTATATATATCATATTATATATATATATATAGATATATGTATATATATATACATATTATATGTATTATGTATATATAATATATATATATATATATATATATTATATATATATATATGTGTGTGTGTGTGGTGTGTATGTATGTATGTATATATAATATACATATATTTAATTGTATTGTGAATTTAAAACAGAAAATAAAGTGTTATCAATATTCAACCCGCGCCGTGACATTTTGCCCATTGTGTGTGTATATTATATATATATATATATATATATATATATATATATATATAATATATATAATAATATATATATATATACATATTTATATCATGTATGTATATGTGTGTGTGAAAAATAAATGTGCATAAATGCCCACACACAGGTATATGAGGAATAGCGTCAAGGACAATGACGCAAACGATGACAAAACGAAAACCAACTCACCCAGCAATGTCTACAACACTTCGCATTTTGAAGCTCACAAGCACATAGACATCTACAGACATCAAGAAAACCATTATTGCGGTTTGGAATTCCCATTTCGATAGAATATCCAATATGGAATTGAAGGGAGAAAAAACGGTAAGTGGAACTAATCAAATTATTCTAGAAAATGTAGACGTTTCGGTCTGTTCAAAACTAATATTTTGAGATTTTAATCTCAGACGCCTTACTCATGTTTATTATATAGAGCGCAATTTTACGACTTGCTTTCATCTTGGCTTAGTGAAAAATATATTTTAGAGAAAATTGGATGTCATTTATTATTATGATTAACAACAAGAACAACAACAATAACAACAGCAACAACATTTTATTATTATCGTTGTTGTTGTTGTTGTTAATATTATTACTAACAAAAACAACAACAAAAATAATAACAATACTGATGATGATGATGATGATGATGATGATGATGATGATGATGATGATGATAAGGTTTAGAAAATCATCTCCCGTAAAAGTTCTAACTGCAATAATATACATGTAGGCGCAAACACAAGCATAAATACACACACACACACACATACACATGCACACACATACACACAAACACACGCAAACACACACACTCACGTCTGTATTTGTGTGCATATACACGTATTTATATATGGATAAGTATATAATATATATATATATATATATATATATATATATATATGTGTGTGTGTGTGTGTATGTATAGCAGTGTATGTCTATCCACACACACAAACACACAGAATACTACTCTACTACTCTTGCGTACTGCATATAATAACTACGGTCCATTACTCTGATGATGACGGCTACTGATTCAGAAACCCACGTCTCAGACTCTCTTCTTATCACCAGGCAATAGAGCTGTCCTTTTACTTAATGAGATGTCAACTTCGGAAAAATACTGAATCTCGAGATTATCTCCCCTATTCATGTAGCGCTATTGTTCATGTGGTAAATAGATTCTCAACAGTCACATATTATTCTAATACGCAAAGAATATATGTTGTGTGGTATTTTAATCTAAGTATTTTTCTGTTTATAGCAGTATGTGTTTCGAGATCCTTTGCTCAAAAAAGTAAATAGTTCATATTCTATCGAAAGTTTATAAATTTATTTGACCTCAACAGCATAAAATTTGCACTGATAAGAATACGGTTTGAAAACTGGAGAGAGAAATCCGAAGGATTAATTCGGTCCAATATCAGAACAACTGTCCTGACCACAGGAGAGGTGGATTGAAGTCTCGAAAACGGCCTTCGACATTTTATACACAAAGGGAGTTTTAGTCCAATATTTACACAATTTCATGTATAGCTTTATGTGCTTCGATATACATTGCCTCCCCCACCAGGATGGCTGCAGTCGAATGACTGAAACAGATAAAAGAATAAAAGAATGTGTGTGTGTGTGTGTATAAAATACTCGACTCGTGAGACTCTCTTCTAACTCACTGTTACTAAAATTGGCACATACATGCAAACATACATGCAAACATGCATTCATACATATTCACATGGTAAAGAAATATTAATGGACAGATTAAAACATCAATATACGCGTCTCAATAGTTAGCATGTCTACTTATTGATCAATTGATAGTAATTGCGCAATATTACATAACTTCGTGTTCATGCATAACCACGCCATGTCGTCAGGTGATATGAAGCTTCTGTCGGCGAAACCAATAATGCAATTATAAATGCAATCATAATGGCAAGATCCATAAGAAATACGGTTTTCCAAAAAGAAGTTGGAGAATGTTAGGCTTATAACCACTCAAAACATCTCATTTGTACAAACGACAACATTGATGAAAACATGTCTAACGAATATGTACAAACATGTTTATATGTTTGTGTGTATGTGTTTATGTGTGCGCTTATACACAATATATATATATATACAAACGAAATTCATAGACATACTTACAAAACAAAATATAGCGCGACTAGGCACTGGTCATGAAAGGGAAAAGTCGAACTTGGAGGAATTTGAACGTGAAGACGGACGAAATGCAACTAAATATTTCGTCCGTCGTGCTGCAAGCTTGCCGCTTTACTGTCGGAATAAATATTAATAATTCTTTGTAGTATAAGTAGAAACCTGAGATTTGTTACTAGAGAACACAAACAATTAAACTGAAGTGTTTGTTATTTACTCTATCGAATCAGCAATGTTAAAGCACAGATTTGAACGCAGACTAATGATGTCCAGAACATACAGAACAAAGCATCCTCTTGATGCTGTAATGATTCTGGTAATCGAGCTGCCTATGAATAACTACTTCTTCAAAATTAGGCCAAATGCTATCTATTTTCTCTTCCTGGACATCGATATAGCAGATAATATAGACTCTACTAGCTCACTGCTACTTTGATTGATCGACACTGCAAGGATGAGCAGTAAATTTGACCTCCACCTGATTTGATCATCGTATGTACAGAGCCGGAATATAAAGTGTAAATGGTGTATTGTTTTTCCTGCTCTTGGATACCTATGCCAATCCAAAGCCATTTTGATTCTAACCTGAAATTTAGAGGAGGGAGGATAAATCTATACAATCGGACCCAAACCTGGAAAGGAAACTTATTATACTCATCTCATGCAATTACGCTATATGAGTTTTGAACTCTGAATCTAAAGAAGTGAAATATATGGAACAGGTGTAATTGTCCGAGGTTCTTAGAATTCTGCCAAGCCTTTAATAATGTTGGAATTATTCAATATAAACCAAGACAAGGAATACTAAGCCTATATGACATAGAAAAATATATGAATTATGGCGCGGCTCCAGAGACAAAATGTCATATCCATATATCATCATGCTACCCTTAATGTAATATACATACATACAAACATACATACATACACATATACATACATATATATATATTATATATATATATATTATATATATATATATATATAATATATATATATGTATACATACGTACATACACAACACACATACACACACACGCGTGAATATATATATGTATGTATATATATATGTGTGTGTGTGTTTGTATACATACATAGTGTGAGACGGAAAAAAAATGAAGACGTGAAGGCGAAAAGTCACATGTATATATCACATTTAGTGTGTGAATATATATCTATATATGCATACACACAACGACATATACATACAGACATATACACACACACACATATATGTGTGTGCGTGTGAATGTGTGTATGTATATACATATATATATATATATATATATATATATATATATATATCTATATATATATATATATATATCAATATATATGCGTGTCTGTAGACATATATACGCGTGCATACACCCTGTAATACCTATAAATTACATGCATACATATACATAACACGCACGCACGCACACAGACAGACACGTATATATATATATAATATATATATATGAACAGAATCAGACCGGCAAACAATTTAGTTTCCAACTAGTAATGAAATATTCATTCAATAATTGATTTCAATCTCTTCTTTTTTCTCCTTCTTCTTAACGTCATTTTATCTTCTCTTTATATTTCATTCTCTGTTTTGTTCAATCTCTACACTGTTCTGATTGCTTTGCTAATCTTCACAATATTTTATTTCCCCAACAAACTATAATATTTATCGCAGTAACATCATTTATTAACGTATCGTAGCAACCTAATTAACGCTAATTTCTGGTTGAATATTTAGTATATTGTTTGTTTCTCGAGAAAGTAATTCTTTCTGTTATGTTATATAATATAATTGGTTTCCTTTTGAAAGAAGCCATAACACTTTTTTTGCTTTTTGCTTTGTTTCTTTTCCTTATTCAGATGTAATAAATATCCAAACGTACATTTATATATATATATATATATATATATATATTATATATATATATATATATATATATATATATATACATATATATATATATATAATATATATATATATATACATACACACATATATAGACACACGTATATATGTGTGAGTGTGTGTGTTTTTATAGATAGATAGATAGGTAGATAGGTAAATAGATAGACAGATATATAGATAGATAAACAGTTAGATAAATAGATAGATAGATAGATAGATAGATAGATAGATAGATAGATAGATAGATAGATAGATAGATAGATAGATAGATAGATAGATAGATAGATGGATGATGCCTGCATAATACATACACACGTCGAATGCGAAGAGTGTGGTGTTAGTGGCTCTTCGAAGTATACCAGTCTCGTTGATAACAAAACCGTGTCACTCTCTCTCTCTCTCTACCTGAAAGCTACTCTGCGTGTCTGTTTTGTCTGTATATTTGGTCGTCTGTCTGTCTCCCACGCTTTTCATCGATATTCTAAATTATTTCAACGAAATATACCCAAATGTGGTTTATTGTCTGAGTCATTAGATCTTTGTAACATCCTTCGTGTTATCTGTTCTGGATCTTTATATTTTGGTTTCGAATTCTACGACCCTCAACGCTGATAGGCTTCCTCCTGTCAAAACCTGGTTTGTGGTTGTTGTTAATGTTGGTGTCGCTCAGATCCACAGCAGCCCTGAGAAATATATGAGATGCTTTTCATTTAGGAGAGGTTGTTATTGTTGTCTCAGATTATTGTAATTTCAACTTATCATTACTATGCATCTATCAAGTTTATCTGCTAAGTTTCATCATTCCAGATTGGAGGAGACGGCTGCATCTGCGCTTTGAACACATCCGCCTAAACACGTGTTGTCAAAGCTGACTACTTTGAGAAATGCAATCGGAATGAGAAAGCAATTTGGAAGCTCGCTATTCGATAGAGTTTTGTGTTAAACTGGGCAAAACGCTCGAGAAATATATAAAATGACGCTCTGGACAGCAAATGGATTAACTTATATGAGGCAAAAAGTTCTTTTTCGTTGGGAGAACAGGTTGAAGGACAGTAGAGAAGAGGGAGAGACAAAGAGAGGGAGAGGTACATGAGAACATCAGAATTGGTTGAGAAAATTCGCCATTTTCAGGATGAAGACCGCCTTGAGTCTCTAACGACAAAAAGCTTGCAGTCTGGAGTTGATGTCACGACTGTATTCAGAATTATTCAGGAACATCAGAACATGCACAACATATGAATGGAGGTTGTTCCCAGAGTCCTCTGTAATGAACAGACAAAAAAGATGGAGTATCGACAGCTACGTTTGTGCCTCTGGTGATTTGTGACATGAGCTGGATCCTCTGCTTTCATCGAAAAACCGAGAGTGTCCAGTGGATGAATCCTGTTTGCCCCCAGAATCAAGAGGGTAATGCAAAATGGGTCCAATGGAAAGCTCAAGATGATACCTTATTCGACAGCAAGAGTATCCTCTGAATCCACTGGGAATCCTCTGGGCAGACGGTCAACAATGAGTAATTGTTGCAGATGGATAGCCACGGCTGGTAGAAATGAAAATTACTTACATGTCTTTACATTCTAATTTCGAATTCTATCGATGCAGGTTTAATGTTCATCGATTGATGACAGTTCAGGACACGTGATAGCTTTTTATTGTTACATACCTACACAGAGATTTGGATTATTTTCCTTTGTATTTCATAATCAAAAGATAGAGGCATCGTCTACGTCCATTTTCTTGGCTTCTGAGACTAACGGGAGAAGATGAATTAGTCTTCCGACAGAAGGGATGTGAACGTCTGCAACAAAGTAGAAAGAGAAAAAAACACAGATAGAGCGATTAGTTGTAGTGTTAAATCGGGCAAAGTGTTTAGTCCACCAGTCGACAGCAAGAGCGATTCCTCTAACGGACTTTCATGCACTTTGAGTCCTCGATATTTCCCAATCTGTGGCTATGAGCCATGGAGAAAGATCGAACCCGAATCTACATGATTGAAAAGAGAATTTCTTAAATCAGTCACATCTCAGTTACAACTAATATCAGTCCGGTATTTTGATAGAAGTTCTATAATTTTTAACACTCTAGTGACAATCCACTTATATAAACAATGATATACGAAATTATTCATGAAGCCTTTGGGTCGAATCGCATATCTTTGTATGAAAAGACAAGGAATATAATCGAGTTACACTTATGAATTGTGACTGTAAGAATCTTCAGAGGAATCAGCAGCATTCGTCAAATCATTTTGACGTTCACCGATTCTATATTTATCAAAAAAGAGGAATTAGCATGTCTCAGCTTATCAAGATATGACGATGGACAAAAAAAGAAAATAATGTAATAAACCACAAAGATAGCACAAATGGAAAATAAAAAAAAATGACTGAAATTATGAAGAAAAAAGCTACCTTCCTCATAAATATTAAAGAGGATTAAGGCAACGTAAAATTTAACAGAACAGGAAGGAGATAGTGAGAGGAAAGAAGAGAGGGAAAAAAGCAATTTTCATCTTAAAATATATATCAGGAAGGTAGACATATACATAAACAATAAACACGTAGATACATTCACGCATATATATATATATATATATATATATATACAGAGAAACTACACATTTCTAAAGAAAGTTTGAGATATGCATATATTATTTTTCTACTATAGAAAAACAAAAGGAACTAATTATATACATATATACAGGGAGAGTGAGAGTGAGAGAGAGCGAGAGAGAGATGTATACATACATTTTTAAGCTATTCGTATATAATATATATATATATATATATAATATATATATATATATATATATATGTACACATACACACATATATATATTCTGTCTCTATCACTACACCATTATCTATCTATCTGTTTATCTATCTATCTATGTATATATATATATATATATAGATATATATATTAGGCCCATAAGAAAGATATTTCTAGCATATTTATTTATATGGGTTTACCATAAATAATGTACGTGATCACGCAATACCGCTTTGATAAAAAGTGTAACTGTAATACACTCACTATTTAATATCTCCTGTTCTTACCGTCTTTTTCGTGAACGTAAGCGATAATTGGATAATTCACTTATTGAGATTACCTATATTTGTTCGTCATGTTCTCAAAGTGAAGTCTACTTTCGATGACAAAATACGCTGACGCCATAACATCTACAACAATGTTTGCCTGGCTTGGAATAATTTTTTGTCTTAAATCTTTATCTTTCCTTTCCTTCAGTCATTGGACAGCGGCCATAATGAAACAGCTTAATTAAGGCTTCTTTCTTTGCTTTTCTCAGACATTGAGCCCGGTACTTAGTTATAAGTGTGATACTTATTCTATATTTTGTCTTTAGCCGTACTTCTAGGTTACGGGGACGTAATCAAACGAACACCAGTTGTGAAGTGGTGGAGGAGAATCATAGACGCAATGGCATACACACACATACACACACACATACACACACACATACACACACATTCAGACACACGCAAGCACACGCACACGCACATACTCATATATATTAATGACGAGATACATTTCTCACAAGGTTTTGCACTCCCAGATTATAGTAGCAGACACTTGCCCAAGGTGCCGCGCAGTGGGGTTGAACCAAAAACTGCTTGGCTGCAAAGCGGTCTTCTTAACAAAATCTTAAGAAAGCTACTGTACGAGGTTAAAGGAAAATAAAGGGTTTTTAAATGTCAGATTTTACTTCCAACATGGTTGCATGTCGCAATTGAAACCCTTGCTTCGGTATGGCACTTGTTCATACGAAGTAGTTCTCCCAGATTATTTTTATTAGTATTATTATCCTGAGTGTGAAATGAGGCATCGTTAAATAGAACATAAAAGCGGTGGCGGAACATAAAAAAATATCACATTTGAAAGAATAGCGGAATCATAACGGAATCATAACGGAATACTTGCAGAAGATGAGCGGAATCATAACGGAATACTTGCAGAAGATGACCGGAATCATCTACAGAATCAAAATGTGTAGCAGCATAAAGGAATTAAACGAAAGTACCGTAGGATACAAAGCAATTGAGGACTTCAGTAGCAGGAAGCAACACAGTTAAAACTTGCATCATTCTAATGGTAGAGAAATGTTCAGCCAGATAAAGAATAAGAAATGAAAGGAGAAAAACATCCCGAAGAACCACAGCGAAAACACTTGCACTATATTCCAAACGAAAAATTATATTTAGGTAGCCTGGTTATGGAAGTACACTTTGCAACAACATTAATTCTGGTTTCGATCCAGTTCATCCTATCTTCTTAAGGTGTATTCCATCATAGTCTTAGGTCGACAAATGAACTGAAAGAACAATGTTGTAAAGAGAATCAGTGTGAAACACGGCGGAGGGACAGTTATGTTTGTGTCGAAAATTTAGTATGTCGCCCACTTGAATTTCACTATCTGCTCTTGGGTACCTGTAGCACATTTAACGGAATCTACTCTATTGCAAGCATTCAGGCCCTTTTCTCTGGATGAGAGTAACATTCGCTTTTTCAACCATCATATATATATATATATATATATAATATATATATATATATATATATAGATATATATATATATATATATAATGGAATACTCTTTAGCATTGTGTAGAATATATTGTATAAAGGAGTGGATATGCACAGTAGGATGTTGTTATGGCAATCACCTTGCTTCCTGTAACTGGTTGCTATAGCAACACCCTTCTGCGCCTGTTCTATCGACACACGCTCATACACACGAACATCAGCAACATCCGTCAATTTCTTGAAAATGCGGTCATAACTCCGAAATATTAAATACAAGGTAAGTTTACATTAACTCACATATTTGTCTTCTTGTGAGTTACCTTGCATTTACTTCAAATTGTGTTGGCCTTACCCACAATATTTTATCCAATATATATATATATATATATATATATATATATATATATACATGTATATGTATATACAAATCCCTTATTTGTCTCCTTTTCCAAAATAACTCCAGATATTGAACTCTACTCTTTCCCTCTGTTTAATTGTCTCACATCGTCTCAGATGAAGGGATATCACTAATATCCGAGAAATACCCGTAAGACCAAACTTTATCTTTATAAATTACCAGAAAACTCCACAAAAACTTGGCTTTGTCTCATTTTATTCAACACATAAGCACACACACACGCACGAAATATTTAACTACGTTAAACTTACAAATTACAATTTTCTCAAGAAAGCTAAGAGAAAAAAATGTTTTATTTTGACACATTCTACCAGTATACGAAGTTTAAAAGTGTTTAGTTAACTAGAAATTGTGTTGAAAAGTGGCGTTCAAAAGGAAAGGATCCACTTGTTTTCTTCAGATGAATATATTTTTCGACCAAGAATATTCAAATGGCCGTAATCGATTGACATTCACCTATCTCCGAACATGCCCTTCGCAAATTCAGAAATATGTTATGGATTGTACGTTCAATAATATCTAAATACCTAAAAAGTTCAAGAGTGGATTATACACTCAGCCGGGTCAAATTGTCGGCCTGCACTACAAGAATATCATTCTACCGGTACATCTGTACCAAGGTTGATATTTACATAAAATTGTTGCGTGTATATTATTCTGACCTAACGATGTGCCTCGGCTAAGTGTCTCATTCAATTGACTCTTACCTCTCTTTCTCTCTCTTTATATATATATATATATATATATATATGTATATATACAGACACATACACGCACACACACACACGCATATATATATATATAGTGTGTAAAGTTAATTTTGTGTGAGTGCACAGGTTTTCCTCGTGGTCGTTGTTCTTCTTCTTCGGTCACAACCGGCAATCTAATGTCGTTATGATCACTTCGTATATACATTGCACGCAAGTTTGAAAGGGCTGCAAAAACCAAACAGCTCCTGCGCAAAATATTCCTATCGTTCGGCCTGTGTTAATCTGCCTTTTTGATATTATTCTTACAAAATTTTTTTTTTTAATATTTTAGGAAACCTTTTACAAATATATATGTACATATGTATATATACCTGTGTGTATCTGCATATGTATATATATATATATTATATATATATATATATATGAACACACATATATAGTATATATGATATCTGTATATATATATATATATATATATATATATATATATATATATATATATATATATTATATATATATATATGTGTGTGTGTGTATGTATATAGATGCAGATTTGTGTGTGTGTTACAGAGAGTAACTGTTGCATTGACAGATAAACAGTGGCCCGTTAGAAGCACGTTAACAAATAAAGTTTTGCGATATAAGAGAAATAAAATGAATATATTTAGGATGTCAAAACCATAACGATGATAACATTCACAACTGTAATACGATGATTATCAGCGCACTAACTAATTCGAGGGGTTTTATTATGTGCTGTAGTTTGAGAGACCCAACCTTTTCTCTTTATTATAGGTACAATGGCCTGATTACATAGAGGGGACATAACAAGACAAAACGGGAACATAAAACAAATGAAGTATGGTTGATGGAGTGATTAATAAATAATGAGAATGAGGCTGTTCGACTTACTCCCGCTGTGAAATTCTTTTCACATTAATTCTCAATACCATTGGGTCTCACTGTGAGGCGAAACCGCGATGGTCTTCTTATCATTATCGTAAAATATATCATTAATTGTTCACATTAGTCTTTGTATTTTCATTTTCTATTTTATCTTTTTTTTTTCCAGCGTTACATTTTTCCTTTTTTTTATATTAAATTTCACAGACAAATAACACAAGTTCAATTCTCAGTTCATTTGAAATTCAATTCACATTTTTTTTAAACAATTAGTTGCGTTACACCTGTAATTATACTTACCGTCTACATTTATTATTGTTACATTTCTTTTTCCTCTCGTTCTCTTTCGTTTCTTGTGTTTTTTTTCTCGTGTCTACCGCTTCGTTCACCTCTTTATCCGTTTGTGTATCTGTAATTTCTCCCGACTGCAAATACTTCTCTTCCATTTGTTCTTCTTTATCTTTAACTGTCATATTTCTTGTTCGCTTTGCTGTTCCATCGCTCTCAATATGTCTTCTATATTTATTTTCTCAGTGTTACTGTCCTGGCGAGTTATTTTCTCTGCCATTCCACTACTTTTTTCCGTTTCTTCTAAAGTTGGTGACTTTTTCAAATACGTCTCTTCCATCTGTTCTTCTTTATCTTTGAGCTTAAACAACTCTAAATTTTCTCGCTCTGTTTCTTCTTCGTTTTGCAGTTCCATCGCTCACTCTATCCCTTCCATAGTTGGCTCCTCAGTCTTACCGTTCTGATAAGTTATATTCTCTGCCGTTCCTTTACTCATTTTTAAGTGTTGCTGCACAGCGTGGAACAGAATCATTTTAAGTGAATAAAAACTCCCATACCAGGAATTTCACAAGGATATATACATGTTTAATTGCATTAGGTTTTCTATCATGTCCGAAAAGTTAGGATGGCAGACACAAGCAACAGAAATAAAGTTCTTCCGAAGGCTTACTGCAGTAAGGTTACTCAACAGTAGACATAGCTTGGAGACCAGGGAATCGTAACAGGGCGAGCCTGCACTTGCCTGCATTGAGAGGCGGTAGTTCCGGTATAATTGATATGTGATTCGAATGATGCAGGAATGAAGAGTAAGAGGGATTCCTTTATTCTAGCCAGCAAAAACGGCATGAATGAGAACTAATGGTAGGCCAAGAACGAGACGGTTGAAGATCGATAGTTTCATAAGGTTTCATTTTGGAATCAAGCCGGCGCCATCGAAGATAGGTTTCCACCCATACGACTCTCCCATGAATAGTGGGCAGAAATGATGGATGGATGAACGAGTGAATATATATATATATATATATATATATATATATATATATATATATATGTATGTATGTATATACTTCGACGTTGTCAGAAGATACACCAATACATATTCCAGCTGCTGACTTTCCAAAACCTAAAACCGAATAAAAGTTACAAACTCTACCTGATGCTGAGAAGAAGTAAAACGCGTGTGTTCACCCCCAGGAAAGTTTTCGAACATAATGCATTATGCAAAACACTAGAGAAAGAAATATATTCATAAGGTTTCCTTCATTAGATTCTATAAAAATAGCGCTATACAAACTTTCTTACAGAAGCTTTACTTACATGAAGAAATGCTAGAGGCAGTTCTCACTCATATATAGATATGATCCAAATCATCACAAGTTTTGTTATTACAGACATTTTGAATGTGCAAACGATATTTATCAACGATATTTTTTCTCTGAAAACTATTATGATAACAGTAAAAACAAATATCAAATATAACTGTAGTATTGCAGAAATACAAACGTGGAACATGACAAAAAAGGAAGAAAATGGCGTGACTAGTGTATATACACTTGCATGCATACTTATATATATATACGCATATATATGAATATATATATAAGTGTATCTTTATGTATGTATGAGAATATATATATATTTACATATATATGTATATATGCTTGTATATATATATATGTATGTATGTATGTATGTTAGTATATATATAGTAGAATATATATATATATGTTTGTATTTCTCTCTTTGTCTCTGTCTGTCTTTCTCTCTCTCTCTCTCTATATATATATATATATATATATATATATAATATATATATATATTATATATATATATATACTTGTGTGTGTGCATGTATGTATATATATATATATGCATTTATGTGTGTATATATGTGCATGTAAAAATATAAATATGAATATATTAGATTTCAACAAAGGTAACGACACATAAGTAACAAACCAGCTCTAAATGTAGCCGAAGGCTAACTGTGCATCTGCAACCAACTGGAGTAACAATTCAACATCGAAAAAAACATTCTCAATACTCTGTTAAAGAGAGACAAAACCTATGCAAACATCTCGTATAATTTTGTTTATGAAGCCCCTAAGAAATACAATACTTAATAATGGACTGAAATTTGTAAATATATAAAATAAATATCAGAAACCCCAAATATACTTGAGAGTACGTGCATTTAAGTGTTTTTCTTGAATGAAAGCCTACATAGCTCCCCGATATTTAAATTATCCAACAGAAACAAATATTTGTTTTACAGATTGTCTTGCCATATTCGGGTGTATCTTCAACGCTTTTGAGTCTGACGACGCTACGAATGCAGCTCTTAATATCTTCGAAGAGAATCAATTGATAACGTAAATCTAAATATCTGAAGAATCTGGTCATAGTTTGGTCAATAAAACATTTCCTAGCACTTTTTTATAATTAGCTTGACATATGTAATAACCTTCAGAATAGAATGATAAGATGGCGGTTATACAGCAATCTTAATTCTGGATAATATTGAGATGTTCCAAGTTATTGTAGTCTTATAAGATGATGTGAACTGATTCATTTAGGTATTAAATAACACAATAACTTTGTTGCAGGCAGTGAGACGCAAACCAGATTTGGGACTTAAACAGGAAGGCAGGCGCGCAACTAGCGTTATGCCCAAGACGCAACTTGACCTTATGAAATATGAAAGATTGTAGCTTATATTAATCGGAGAATATTGTTCTGGGAAAACAATAGACAACATCGCCAAAGGTAAACATTATTGTTATGCAGATTTCGTACTAGAGTTTGTTAATTTGATACATTGGTAACGTGCGTGGAATCTGATTATGATGCGAGATGGAGTAAAGAATCTGATAGTTAAGAATGAGGGGAAGACAGAATAGTGAGGCTAGTTCAATCAACGCGAAGAGTGAATAGTCTAAAGTTTATTGGTAGAAAGAGGAATCTTGTGTGTGTCAGATGGGCAGCGAATGATAGTAATCTCTCTCTCGTAGTCCGAGGAAGACAGTTCTGCAAGCGACCTGCACACATTTGCTCTATAGTCATCAAATTTTGTGTTGTACGTTATTAGTTCTTTCTCTCCATCAAATTCAGGTCAAGTGTCGAATGTTTTGCTCGGGAGGGTAGTGAATGATGTAAGTTTAATTCATGCAAATTGTAGACAACCCAAGTTTTAATGTGAATAATAAAGTGACAAGTTTAATTGTCGTGAAGAATGAATAATATCAAATCTAATTGAGGTTAGTAGAGAATAATATCGTGTTTAGTTAAAGTTAGCAGTGATTAAATTCGTGTTCAGTTGACGGTAACAGTGAATATTATGGTAATTAATTTAGGTTTTAATAGAATGATCTCGTATTAAAATCGAAGTTATTTGTTAATAATTCCACGCTTAAATGCTGGTGGTAATTTATCTCGTGTTTAGTTGAATATAGGAGCGAATATTATAGAAATTTATAGAGTAATGGAGGGGGGTATAATTCTCATGGTTAATTGGCGTGAGTAATTAATCCCGCATTTCAAATACTCTTTCATTTTGGTATAAGAAAGACAGAAAAAGTAGCGGTTCTCTACGGGCATCATAGAGCTCAAAACAAGCAACAGCTCCATAGTAACACAATCGTGACATATTCCATGCATCAAAAGGAATTGTATTTCAGTGTTATATGTATTCAGAAACAAAATCTCCGATGACATTCGAACGGATAACTAACTCAAATGTAACGTAGATATCATTTTTCAAAATAATAATATCGTGGTTATGTTATTAAACATTCATGCTAATCCATGTCCAGCCATTTTCCAAGTGCAGACATACGGACTTACGTGTTGCACTTCCTCACGTTGCATTTATTGTTGTTGATTAATTTGACTGAGAACTTCTAAGACGAAGGGAATTCCAGTCATAACAATACTTTGGTTGCATACATAAAAACACAGTCTCATACACATACGTAGACACACAAGCACAGACACATTCAAACACACACACAGACACACACATGTATGAATGATAACGTGAGAACTGAAATTTTAAATATCAGCTGCACTTGAAGAGGTGCCTCGTCGGGCCAAAAGAATGAGCGACTTCTACATGACATAGACCATATATACGCTAAGAATCTAATTCCTATATATATATATATATATATATATATATTATATG
>NC_043015.1:35992869-36005369 GCF_006345805.1 Octopus sinensis
ATGAGTGGAAGCTGAACCGGTGCGTGTGTTGAATAATAAGGCACTAAAAGAGAGTGAGACTCCTCAGACACAACAATATATATATATATATATATATATATATATATATATATATATATATATATATATATATATATAAATATTTAAAAATTGAGGGAGATAAATTAATATTAATTTTAATATCAATTTAAAACCAGTAGTCCAGCATTCAAAAAATCTGAGGAGTCAGAGAAAATTCAAATATATGTGTATATCGGCAGGGCTGGCCTGCTAGGTAGCCGGCCAGAATGCTAGAAAAAGATCATCAACGATCAAACTACAAGGGAAATTCTCTAGAGGAAGAGAATTCCCTTGTAGTTTGATCGTTGATGATCTTTTTCTAGCATTCTGGCCGGCTACCTAGCAGGCCAGCCCTGCCAATATATATATATATATATATATATATGTGTGTGTGTGTGTGTGTGTGTAGAGAGAGAGAGAGAGAGAGAGAGAGAGAGAGAGAGGGACCAGAGTAAGCACATAAATGCGAAACAAGGTGGAAAAGATAGTACTCGAATACCAGAGGTAGAGTAACATGCTGCATTATAAGGCAGTAAAAATATCACAGAAACTATTACACAGCATTTCACGTTCCCGTGAAAATAAAAATGAAAATATAAATAATAAAAATAAACTTTAAATTAAATTTATAAAACAGTCGAAGGCTTTCTTAAAACTGAAGTCGCAATATATATTGGCGTTGCGATGCAAAATAACTCTACCGTGTAAAATCAAATTCAAATGTGACAGTCAAGAAATATATTTCGAAAGTCAAAACATTTTAACCATACGGTATTTTGTCGGTTGACATTTTAAATTTTGTGGCGTTTCTGCAGGAATTTAAGAGCTCTCGACTCTGGTTCAAAGTATTTATACCCTGGAACAGGATGAAGAACTTTTCAGAGAGGCAAATATGACATTTCATAGGTATGTTATAAGCTCCATGTCTGTATGGTGAAGCTTTATCTAGAATTTTCCAGGTTTCATTGAAAGGATGTGTGTCATTCTCTTTCAATTCCCAGACGTACTTTGCAAGACTAGTCGCTGTCTTGTTCTCGGGATATCGGAAAGAAGAATCGAGTCTTGAATGAATTCTCTGAAGACCCTGTATATGTTTCATATTCTTGCGAGCCATTTGCACTTTGGCCCATAAACAATACCTTTTCCAATACATTTGCCTTCCAACGGACAGCAAGTCTCATTAACTTGATTATACTGGATCTTCTCCGATAATCCAATTTTCCTTAATGCATGATTGTAATACGGCGCAGTATTTTGAAATGCCGTCTCATCCGAAGAAATTGATGATATACGCCTTCCTTACATTACAAACTAGATGACCTTGGATAGCAAGAGGTCAAGTTGTCCTTTGAAAGCATCTACCCTTACTCCATGAAGATCCCTCAGAGGATTTGGCAAAGCATTAAATATTTGTGGACCTTTGAATCCCAAGCTATCGAAGCATATGCTTCTAACTCTCCCTCCCTCTCTCTCTCTCTCTCTCTCTCTCTCTCTGTATATATATATATATATATATATCATTTATATACGCACATACATGCCTACATACATACGTACATACATACATATCGATTACTTGTATCTGTTGGCTATTCTTCCGCCGTAAATGTATTTCCTGAGATTTTCGAGCCGAAATTTAAATCAGGGGATGATTGTATTTCTCTTTGTGACTCTGCTGATAACAAAATTACTGGAGTACCTTACACATATACAATTGTTATTTCAGTATGGAATTCATATCTTTTATACGAGCAATAAAATGTTTTCTACATCTTGTGTTGTTGAGGGAGGGCATTGAATCTATCTATCTATCTATCTATCTATCTATCTATCTATCTATCTATCTATCTATCTATCTATCTATCTATCTATCTATCTATCTATCCATCTATCTATCTATTTATCTATATATGTCTATCCATCTATTTATCTATCTATCTGTCTATCTATTTATCTATTTCTTTCTCTTTCTCTCTCTCTCTCTTTATATATACATACATATACATACATGAATGTGTGCATGTATGTATATGCATCTACATATATAGACAATAAAAGAGAGAAAGGGAAAGCGAGAAAAAGGCAGGGACGAATCCTTAGCTTCTCAATGTCCCCCCTCTTATCTTTGCTATATTCTCCGAGGCCGTGCTTAAAATATATTCTTCATAATCCTATATCTCATTCTCTCTTTAATTTCCCTCTCGTATATGAATGTTTATATATGCATACAAACACACACGGACATACATGTAGATTTACACACACACACACACACACACATACACACACACACGCACACACACACGCACACACACGCACATATGCTCAGAGAATCTATCATTGCTATGGAACTTTATAAGATCTCAGGCTAATGAAAATATACCATAACAACATAACACACCATATAAACGCTATGAAATCCCCAAGAAGAATAACAACGATGTTTCTGATGTTGCTGTTGTTTGTTGCTATTATTATTTGTTTAAAATTTTTTTTTTGTTGAGGATGAACGCTCTGTAATGTTGCCTCGGCGGTCGTTAGCGATTCACTTCCTTTTCTTGTTGTTTTATTACAGAATAAATACACACATATTCATATATGTCTATATGTATGTCGTCAACATACATACATATATATATGTGTGAGTGTATATATATATATATATATATATTATATATATATATATATATATATATTATACATATATGGGTGTGTGTGTGTGTGCGTGTGTGTATATATATATGTATATATATTTATATATGTAGATATATATATATGTACATATCATAATATATACTATAATATATATATATATGTATATATATTATATATATATATATATATAATATATATATATATATATATATATATATATATATATATATGTATGTGTGTATGTATGTATGTATGTTGACGACATATGAAAGTATGAACAAACGACCAATACATTATCCCAGCTATAAACACAGAAATAAAGAATAGAAAACCAACACAGATCTCTCCATTGGGCTTTTACAAGCTGTGAATTATAATACACAAACCAAGAACGTGTTGTAGAAATGAACGCGTAGAGGCACTGAGCAATCAGCATAATATAAATGTATCTGTTATTTTCTTCTGGAAACTAGCCATCTCCGAAATTTTGCAGTTACATATGCTTTCTATATATTGCATGTCGTTTATCTTCATCTAATCCGCTGAGATTATTCTTATTTCGATTTTCTAAGAATTCAAACAGCATGCATATTGGCGTCGTCTCTCCGTTGTTTATACTCTGCTGGATTATGTTCTGAGATAAGATGGTGCTTTACTATCTAAATCAAATGCAGTCCATTTTCTTTTAGATTCCTCACGCATACTTTTGCAGGTGTAGATTAAATGGAGATCCGTGTAATGCACATCAATGGAATACCATGACACCCTCGGAATCTTCAATAGCGACGGGAACAGCCTACTACTTAACATAAAAACCTGTGTGCTTGTATGCGTGTATGTATGCTTGCATTTACGTAGATATGCATGTATGTATGTATGTATGTGTATGTATGTATGTATGTTTGTATGTGTGTGTGTGTATGTATGTATGTATGTACGATGTATGCATGTATGATTGTCCTGGGAAGGATATTAAACTGCTTTCTGGAAGAGGCATTAGTCCGAGAGTCCTGGAATTGTGGGGAACGTGGAGTCATCTCTTAATTACCATTACACCCATGTCATGAGTATATGTACGATTAAATATATGTATATATTTATGAGTATATATATATGTATGTATTTATATATATATATATATATCCTTTGTTCTATGATTGGCAATTTTGTTTTTATGATGTTAAAAATGTTTTGGTGAGGCGGATTTTGTGTTACTAGAAATGGTATTGTGCTTCTTTGATTGGTTCCTCTTTCTCATGTTGTCCTAAGTTGTTCTATTGGTATCTCTTTTGCTAGTTGTATCCTATTTTCTAAAAGAAGGAGAGGGTATTTTTGCTTGAGCAGAAATCGTTTGAGTTCTATCAGTTGTATGTTCCTTCTATTTGGATCATCTCATCGACTATAGTACAAATTTTTCTGGCTAGACAATGCGGGATGCTGCTTTTTGTGTGTGTGCTGGGTGGCATGATTTGGAATTTAGCTGCGTATATATGATTATATATGTTTTGATTTGCTCTTTTATTTATTTGTTCTTCTCTTGGGTGGAGACAGTGAGTTTCCAACAACTAAAAGTATCTAGATAACAACAATTATAATTGTTATATATCGATTTTTACGGAAGTTTTATTCCTGTTATAAATTGTATTTGTAAATTTCCTCTCAACCGGTCTCTTCCTCCCACTCGAAAATTCTACCTCCTGCAGATTCTCCCTAAGTCACTTTCTGACATAACCAACTGTACGGATAACTATTGCAATGGGCGTGAATTTACAATCAGAGGAGAGGTTGCGGAGGTAGTCGTCCATAAATATTTACCCATTTCCTGATATTATATATGCAGAATTTTTTTTACTTCTACAGAGCAACACACAGTTATGAGTCTACATGTCCTTTCGTTCCGTATTAAACAACTGTTGTAAGTCTGTTATGTTTGTCCGTATTGGAAATTTTGATTAGAAGTTTCCCTCAATATTCCTCGAGTAGATATATATTGGAGGTATATTATTTAAGTTTCTCAGGAAGAAAGAGTAGAGCATTTTACCATTTACAAAGCCCCTTGATCTGCTGAGAGTAGGTAGGATTTAACTCTCAACCAGAGATCTGCACTGGAAGCTTGCAACAAAAAGAAACACTACTCTCCTACTCTGATCTACTGAAGCGACCTCTAAAGACCACTAGCGAGGTTGTCCGTGGCGGAATGTGAACACAGAATGCAGAGAGACAATACAAGTACCTGAGATACCTGTCAGATTATATGACAATTCAGCCAGTCCACAGCAGGGGTTTGATACTTACTTTATCGATTCTGAAAGGAAGAAAAGCAAACTCGACTTCGGCGTGGTTTGAATTCAGAACGCAAAGCAGTGGAATCTCTTTAGCTAAGCATTGTCTCCGATACTTTAAGAACGCTTGTTAGTTTGCTGTCTATGTATGTGTAGGTGCATATATATATAAGTGTATATGCATGTATGTATATATATATGGATGTATGTATGCCTTTGTATGCATGTATATATATATATAAATGTATACACACACATATGTATGTGTGTATGCATCGATGGACGCATGACCGTGTGTATGTATGTGTATAAAATATAGATGCGTATATGTACGTACATGGATGTTTGTGAGTCAGTTTGTATATGTGTAAGTATATAGGTGTGTATATTAATGCATGTGTGAAATGCACTTTCCAAAGAATACTCACCAACCTAATTAGTTCCATCAAAATTAATTGTTCTCACTCATTTGCTGTTTCAATTCAGATTCCTTTATACAGATACGTTGCTGTTGCAGCGAACACGGTGGCGTAAGCATCGAATATAATATTTCATAGCAATCCTCTTCCGTGCACACACACACAGATACATACACACAAACACACACACACACACACACACACACACACACACACACACACACACATATATATATATATATATATATATATATATATATATATATATATATATACGCACACACACATGGATGTATATGCACACAGAACACTGTGTCTGGACACATAGACACACACTCATCTACATATAAATGCGCACATAAATATAGTGTATATGTGCATGTATAAGCTGAAATACATACCGAAGAAAATACGCACATACACTCTAACTCAGACATATACAATCGTACTTCCTCATACAGATATATGCACGGGTTATATATGTGTACATACAGAAGCACAATTACACTCACACACACATGCAAACACACGCACACACACACACACACACACACACACACGTGTATGTATTTGTATATATGAAACATACGGAAACGCGCACATAGACATATGAAATGTATCCACACATATACGTACACATACATTTATAATTGAACAGACGTACCGAAAGAATTTCACACACACACACACACTCACTCACTAACAAACACATACAACCGTATACATGATCATATCCCTCTTTCTCTCTCTCTCTCACACACACACACGCACTGAGCATTTCTCACATGCCCAGCCACACACACACACGTATAACATAGTCACGCCGCCGCTATCGTGAGTGTATAATGAAAGGATATATTTTCATGAACCGTCGATAATTATATAATAGTGACAGTAATGAAACAATAAAGAAGAAATATTACACTAATATGTGATTGTGATGTAGAAAATGTAGCAATATTAATGTTCCGCTGATAGTTTTAATAACAGTATTATTACTCCATTATGGTGGCCTAATAAATGTTTATAGAGCAATTTGCAAAATATCTTCAATATCATTCAACTATATCTGGGACTTTCGTACGTCTAGTGAGGCTCTGGATGCGCACATCAGAAGTTCGCATCCAAGTTGCACACTTGCACGTGAGTTTTTTATTTTGGTTTCCTTTTTTGTCCTAAAATGTTCGTTTCCCAACCATATAGTTCCGGGTTCAGTACCGTTGCGTGGTACCTTGGGCTAGTGTTTTCTACTATAGCCCCAGGCCGACCAAAGCCTTGTGAGTGGATTAGGCAGATGGAAACTGAAAGAAGCACGTTGAATATATATATATATATATATATATATATATATATATATATATATATATATATATATATATATGCATGTATATATCCAAATGATAGGAGACAAGGAAAATTCTCTAACACATTTTACCGATTCGTCAAAGTTGTTTTTGTATCAAATCTATTTGCAATGCCAGCTTCGGCAAAACTTTACGTAATGTTTGCCGTTTCAGATATTGGCCCTATCCGAAAATTTGGAATGATTATTATCGAAGCAATGCTCGTAGAATCTTGACAGAGTCGGAGAAAATAGTTTACGCTCTTTCCTCTGGAACTTTACATCGTGAATTCAATGTCACCGTGGTCAAACACAGACATACATCGACAACATTCGTTAATTTCAAAATGGGGTCATAACCCCGAAATATTGAATTCAAGGTAAGTCTACATTAATTCATATATTCTGGGGTTTTTTTGCGATTTGCCTTGCATTTACTTCGCATTGTTCTGGCCTTACCCACAATGCTTTATACAATATATCCTACACAATGCTTCATACAGATTATTAGTAATGTTTGTCGGACATCATTGTTTGAGAACCACTGTTCGTGTGTTTACGGACCACTGCTTAGCTGTTCGGTAAATGTGACCGATACAATAAGTAATGGGGTTGATTTGTTCGATCAAAGATTATTCAAGACGGTGCATCAACATGACAAAAATGTAAAAGATAAAAGACAACAGATGGGAAAGCCAGAATCCAAGGTTACAGCTGTCCACTCCACTGAAGTTGTCTGGTTTGAAAAACAAGTCTTGCACGTTCTGAACTGATACTTAATTTATCGATCGCGAACTGAGGAAGAGCATAGTTGGCATTGATAAGATTTGAAATCAGAAGGAAACGAACTGGAACAAATACGATAAGGTGTTCTATCGGAAGCTGTAACGATTCTGCCAGTTTACTGATGTCAAATCATAAAGTAATCTGAAGAAACTAGTAGTGTTGAGCTCCTTCAGTAAATCTCAAATGTACTGAATACATGGCGATCATTGAGTTGTTGGGTATACATCCTCCATCTTGGCATGACACACATCTTCTGTTCCTTACTGTATAATCATTTATTTTAGGAGTATTTAAATGGGTTTCTTTTCTTATCTCCAACTATTCGAATTATCTACTTAGTTATGCTGGATTACTATATTCTAATCACATTTAGCGATTATCACTACTTTCGGAAGTCTGTCGGTGCGCTTAAGTATTAGAGAAGGTATACTGATCTATATCCCCCCCTCTGTATCTGTCGGTATGTCTGTCTGTCTCTGTGTTGCTTTGTCTGTCTGCCTCTCATTCTCGCTCCTCCCTTCCTTTCTCACACTAACACGTCTAAAATATTTTTTGTATTTCTGTGCACGTGCCATTATCGCCGCTTCACGAACTCTAACGAGATTCTCTATATTTCCATTAAACTACTTCATCTCTACATAAATATCTGACGTAAAAGCGTCTCATATTTATGTTATATACGTTTATATAAGATTTATGTTGTTCTTTTATACATAACCTCTTCCTCCAAAAGTGCTGGCCTTGTACCAAAATCGGGCGACGAGGCGGCGCGCAGGCTGAAGGGTTAGCGCGCTGGGTATAATGCTAGGCGGCATTTAGTCCGTCTTTATGTTCTGTGTCCAAATTCGGTCGGAGTCGATAAAATAAGTACCAGTTGAGTACAGGGGTCTATGCAATCGACTTACCTCCTGCCCTGAAATTACTGACCCTATGCCAAAATTTTGAATTATTATTATTAAAACAATGCTCGCAGAATCTTTACAGAGTCGGAGAAAATAGCTTACGATCTTTCCTCTGGAATTTTACATTCTGAATTCAATGACGCCGTGGTCAAACAGCTTGCGCACGAATCGGCGTTGAATAAAATACAGGTTTTCACAGTACAATTTGCTGTTTATATATATGTATATATATATATATATATATATATATATATATATATATATATATATATATTATGTGTGTGTGTATGTGTGTGTGTGTGTGTGTGTGTGTGACTGTGCCTGTGTGTGTATATAAATTAAAAAAAATGTCCTTATAGATCTGTGAACCACAGATGTGATATGCGTAGCTGATGAAGCATAATAATGCAGAAAAGCATGAACGCAAACATTGATGCACGCAGAAACGCATGCGTTCGATGACGACACTCATTGCCCCATGATGTGATTTTACACAATCTTTACGAGGAGAATTTTCTTCTGAGACTATTTCCGTGGCGGAAGTGCATCCCATTTCCAAGTGCACTGGAACGTGCAATGATTTGATTGAACACACCTACATTTAACGCAACGCTCCTATATTTATCTTAAGTTAATATGAATATATGACATCATAAAAATCAAATGGAGAATTGTGCATCTTCAAAACCTCTTTTTATTATCCACATCATATTCCTCTTAGATTTCAATCCCGACTCACATTTCTGCCGCAGAAACTCGTTATGAATCCCAAACATGTGCTGAGACTGAAATCTAACCTGAATATAATATGAAGTATACTGCAATAAACAAGTTTTGAAGACACATAATTCTACTTTGTTTTCCTTTTTAAGATGTCGTTGTTTTATACTTGGGATACTGTATGAAATCGAAGGAAGCAAACCCGGGATTTACCTGTTGAATGAAATATGGCGTAACTGTTTGCCTTAAACAGTTTTGTGTGTTCTTTATCCTTTAATGTGGTTGGCCAGAAACAGGACTTTAGCCGAGTACTAATAAGGTTCCTTTCTTTTACTATATGTGTGTGTTTATGTGTGTATGTGTGCCTGAGATTGTATGTGTATGTGTGTGTGTATTTATGTATGTATTTTTACCGCATACTCAGGTGAATGCACATATACAGATGTACATCATTATTTACAGAAATAAAAAAAAACAACCAAACGCGTGGGCATTTCTAGATTTGCACGACTGCGCACTCATGCACACACCCACGGCTAAGCCGATCAAAAGCCATCCATATTTCCACCCAGTCTTTCACAGCGATCTTCCTTCATTTTCCCTCATCTGCTCGCTTCTAACACATGTATCCTCTCTGCCCTCTCTTCCTCCTAAAACTTCTTCACCCCCCCCCTGTATTTACTATCTTTCTCTCTACCCAAAGTCCCTGCTTTCTCTCTATCTCTTTTTTCACCCCCCTTCACTTTCTATTCCCTTTTGACTCTCTCTCTCGCTTTCTCATATTCTTTCATAAATTTCAGTCTTCATTGCAAATGTGACGAGTCTATACTTCTCTCTCTCACTCTCTCTCTTTCTCTGTCTATCTCTCCATATTCCCTCTCTCTCTCTCTCATCTCCATTACAGTTTCTCCCAACTCTCACCATCACTCTCATTGCGATTCCTTTCACTGTCTTTCTCACAGTTCTTGACTTCTCGCTATCCAAATCACATCTCTAAACACTTTTAGCCATTTCCCTTTATTTCTCTCCCCCGATTCTCTTTCTTCCTTTCTCACTTTCTCGCTTTCGTTTTTCCCTCTCATTCTTTTCTACATTTCTTTCCCCCTCTGTCTCATTCAGTTTTTTCTCTCCCTCCTACTCAAACACTACAGCTACCACAACCAGCACCATCACACAACCGCTCACTCCTATTATTAATACCGCCTCAAAGACCGCCCCCCCCATTATTACAACTGGCACCATCCTCACCAGAATCCACCCTCTTACACTACCAACATCATTTCCACCCGCCGCAACCATCACAACCACAACTTGCTCCGCGACGACGACGATGACCACCACCACCACCAACAACAACAACAACAACAACACTGCCACCACCTCCGACGCCGCCGCCAAAACAATCACCATCATCACAACCACAAGCACCACCTACACCACCACCACTACCATATCTCTTCTACAACAACTTACCTTCCTGCTAAAGGCTTTTGTTAAATTCAATTTTCCAACTGGGAACTATTTAAAACAGAAACCATTGTGGCGAAACTATATAAAGGGAGATAATTAAAGAAGAAGAGGAGGAAGAGGTGGGTTGAGTAAGAGGTGACCGAGCGAGGGAGAGTGGGGAGTGAATGGCAGACATCAGGTTGTTTTTCTTCTTGCTTTAATTGTTACTGTTGTTGCTGGTGTTGTCTGTCTGTATGTATGTATCTTGGGTGTATATATATATATATGTATATATGTGTATCGAACATAAGGATTTGGTCGAAGTGACTAGCTTTTCCTAAAGTGACATTCCTGAACTTTTCACATTTCGTTAGCGTAAGTTTTCAGCCAAAGTCAGCGTGACACTGTTTGTGAGGCCAAGTCATGCATTTCCAATGAACCGTAGCATCCACAAAGTGCATACCTCCTTTTTATGCTTCTTCCGATTAAGAAACGCGCCTAATGATTGTTCGCTGCAGGAACGAACCAAGCACATGATACTTTTGAAGCGAACCTCTTAACCATCTGGCCACATTGGGTTGAATAAGAACGACCGCGTGTCCTCTTTTTAACTTCGTTTCATTGTTTTAATTCATTGAACCGCGCCTCTGCTGGAGCACCGCCTTCAAGAGTTGTCTAGTCGAATGATTCAACATCAGTATTTATTTGTAAGTTCTAGTACTTATTTTATCGAACGCTTTTGCCAAGCCGCCAATTTACGGGGACGTAAGCACAACAATCTCGGTTGTGTTGTTGTTGTGGAGGACAGACACAGACACCAACACATACACACGCACGTACATATATATATATATACACGACAGGCTTCTTTCAGTTTCCGTCTACCAAATCTTCACAAATTGCTTTGGTCGGCCCGGGGTTATAGTAGTAGACACTCGCCGAAGGTAGGACTGAACCTGGAACAGCGTCGTTGGAAAATAAATTTCCTACCACGCCTATATATATGCATGTATGTATAGATTTAAATTCCACTGGATTTATTTCAGGAATTCTGTAGTTGGCCGTTCAAGCCCGTTCGGCTTCTAAGGACACACACACACACACACACACACACACAACACAAATCCTGAAGTAAATCCAGTGGCTTTTAAAATTATACTGTTGATGCCATCAGATAGCCGTTTGCTGTGAATGGGCTTTAAACGGCATACTACAGTGTGCATAACCAGATTAAAAATTATTTCAAACACACACATACGCACACACACACATAAACACATACACGCGTGACACACTCACACGCACATGCATATATATACATACATATGTATGCATAACTACATATATGATCTATACAGCATAATCTCTCTCTCGCTTTCTCTCTCTCTCTGTCTCCGCCTCTCTCTCTATATATAAATATATATTAAACCCAGACCCAAGCACGCACGCACGCACACACACACAAGGATAGACACCACCTAAAGACAGAATGGACTAAACAGGACACAGAATGGGACACGTGAGCTGCATTGTTGTCGAAGATGTCAGAAGATGTGTGGCGAAAGATTTCAGTCAGAGGATTCTTAAGTATGAATATTATTGAAGCCGAAATTAAGACCCAATACATAATGAGTGTTGTTGATTGGCAAAAAATATGGCCATCCCACAATATAACAAAACACACATACACACATATCTATACTGGAAGGAAGAAAGAGAGAGAGGGAGAGAGGGAGAGAGGGATGAAAGAAAAGTATTTTCATCGAGTGAAAGTTTATAAGAGTAAAATGACCAGTGAGAAAGTGAGGATGTGAAAGAGGAAAAGAAAAGAAAACTGTAAAGGTCAGGAGAGAAGAAAAGGACAAAGTTAGAAAGAATAGGAGTG
>NC_043015.1:36015369-36030369 GCF_006345805.1 Octopus sinensis
TATACATACACACACACACACACACACGCACACATATATATATATATATATATATATATATCTGCTATTGTACTCATATGTGTACGTCGCATAGTATGTATATACGTACGTGAGTGTGAATGTGTGAGTTTGTGCTTGTTTTTCTTTCTTAATTCGAAACTGAATGGAAATATTCCTGTACAGTGGAAAATTTATGTATAACATTATTAAGGTTCACATAAAGTTCTCTGTTGTAGTGAGGAATGTCTACATACACACACATACACACACACACACACACACACTTACACAGTGACAGAGAGAAGGAGAGAAGGAGAGAGGGAGGGAAGGAGAAATAGAGAGAGGCAAGCTGGCGCGCATGCTTTTGTATATGCAAACAGAAGGGTTATACCGTTTATTAGAATCTCACTCCTCTTCTGGATTCCCGTTCGTCAACAAACCGGATCCGTGGCGTAAAGTAGATTCCGTTTGAATCAATAATGCTGCAATACAATCTGATACAACATGTAATTCTACAAAGTATAACGTAATATAGTATTATGTAATACATGAGAATATATTAGATCATATGGGTGGGTACTGAAAAATGATTTGGGTAAAAGAAAATACAAGCATACAGGACAATCAGTGAATTATGATTTTATTCAACATATTCCACTCGCAGATTCAAACAACTATTGCAGCGGTCCTTCAGTGTAAGAAAAGAAAAAGCACAACGTCGGAAGGTTGGGCCTCCAGTCCTTTCGTGATAGTCTTAAAGTCAGGAACTTTTCAACGCCCGCACGTATGTGTGTGCATTGGGACTTCGTTTAGCAATAGATTTACTAATAACTAGTTGTTACAACCCAATAACCAAGAGCTGGTTCTGCGTCAGTTACGACGACGTGTATTTTAATTGATCTGCTCAACCGAACAATCTCCCCGTGAAATTAACGTAGAAATAGCTGAGGTCAATACGGACATGCAAATCCTTGAAATACATTTCAGGAAGATTCAACATGATGCAAACTGTGATCTGTCGAGGCCTTTGACTTACCAGAATAATTCAGTTTTGCCAGATGAGTGGACTAAAGCAAAGAGAAATAAACTGTCACGGAGAAGGACAAAACTGGGAGCCGGGAATCGAACTCACAACATTATGATCGTGTATGGAAGGCTTTAGCAACAAAGCTACGCCTCATCGTTCAATGTATATACACATATATATATATGTGTGGCGGCGCAATGGCCCAGTGGTTAGGGCAGTGGACTCCCTGTCGTAGGATCGCAGTTTCGATTCCCAGACCGGGCGTTGTTAATGCTTGTTGAGCGAAAGCACCTAAAAAGCTCAACGAGGCTTCGGCAGGGGTGGTGGCGAACCCTGCTCTACTCTTTCACCACAATTTTCTCTCACTATTTCTTCCAGTTTCTGTTGTACCTGCATTTCAAAGAGTTCAGCCTTGTCACACTCTGTGTCACGCTGAATCTTCCCGAGAACTACGTTAAGAAAACAACTCATGAATGTGTGTGTATCTGTGTGTGCCTGTGTCGTGCGTATGTGTGTGTGTGTGTGTGTGCCATGCACATGTGCACATGCGTGTGTGTTTGTCTGTGTGTGTGTGTATTATGTATATATTATATGACATATGTGGGTATAAGTATAAGTGTCTGTGGAGTGTTCAACCACTTGCGCGTTAATTTCACGAGCAGGCTGTTCCGTTGATCGAATCAACTGGAACCTTCTTCATCGTCACCGACGGTGTGCCACGTGTTTATATATATATATAGACACATACATATACATATGTATATATGTGTGTGTGGATACATTCTGAAGTTCAAAGGAAACGTTCTCACTGTAAAAGAATATTTCACACGCGATAGTGAGATTATATGGATTTTATCACATTTCAGCTAATTTGACATCAGGAAGATGTCACTTACGACTCTTTTGAAAACACAAGGATTGCATGTCGGATTCGAATTCGCTCAGGTTTCCTGAATATGGTAACGCTCGGGAAGGCATCTTTATGAAAAGCATGATGCATGGTCAAAATGTTGACTCGTTGGGTATAAAATGCACCCAAATTTACCAGCCTGCAATTCGTTTCCCTAACGCCCCAAGCATGCCAAAACTGACACGAAATAGACGGAGTAAGTCATAGTACGTCTCCATGCTGGGCAACGTCTGTGGTTCATTGAACTGCAGTTTTCGGACAATTGACCGGCTGAGGGAACGATACAATATCGCAAACATAAGGATTATTGTTCACACATTGGCCGACTGCGGGTTACAGCGGCACGTCCAGGTCGCCACATATATAGACAGCACTTGAAGGACCGATGCCGGAGGTCAACGGAATCAGCGAGGTAGACCACAGAGAGACTTCACAAACCCATTTGAGCAAAGACTGTTCGCCGCCATCTCCACTGTCCTGTTTTTGCTTCCAGCTTTGACCCTCCACAAATTCTAAATTTTATTTTGGTTCGCAGGAGCAACTGTCTTTCGAAGCCTCCTATTATCGCTAATTGCTCGAAATGAGGAGTAGATGGACAGCCTACAATTGATGAAGGGTCTTTATTTATGTTACTTGTCTCGATTTCCATTTGTCTCTCTCATTGTTCGCATACCCAAGTTTGTCTTCGTATTTCATGTTGTTTAGCTTTTGTGGCGTCCTGTACCCATATATGCATATATATGCATATGCATAAATATGTATGTATACACATATATATATATATAAATATATTTATATTATTATATAATTGTACGCTACACCTCCATTTCCAAGTAAGTTTATATATACATATATATATATCTATATAATATTGTACTGTTCAACAAAAAAGTACTCCATTTGGAGAGATATAAATATTAAGTAATAAACACAATACATACTTGTGTATGTTACTATGAGTTTCTTCTCTCATGACATTTTTAGTTAGTTATGCTACGTGGGCTGGGCCTGATGAATGTGCCGAGATGTCAGACAAATTATAAATCATTGGCATGTTCTTGGCGCATGAAACTAATAGTAGCACATAAAAACATCTATAGTGTTAATTAAATAATATCTATATATATATATATGTATATATATATGTGTGTGTGTGTGTATGTGTGTGTGTGTGTACATACAAACATACATGTCTATCTATATGTATACACTACAGAATAAAGCTTTAGTCAAGTAGAGTGCATTATATTGATTATTGAATGACAAGTTACAAGAATTACGTCTCTCTCTCCTGTGTAACAGATGTAAAAGTACGTCCATGTATTAATGTATCCATCCATAGAAGCATGCTTACATATATGCGCACCCATTCATTCGCCAAAAAAGCACAAGTATCCCATGCATTTGATCAGGAGCCACTGAACAGAAACCATGATTTTGCTGATTGCTTTAAATGCTTACGTGGTGGCGAAGAAAAGCAGAGAAATTTACAGATATCCTACCGTCGACTAATCGATATCTCGAGGATGTGGAAGCAGGAAAGTCTGCTCAAAGTCTGCTCATTTTTAAAAGGAGGAATCTGAAGCAATGGGAAATAATGTGCTTTCCTCAAGGACACAGCAACTTGTCCGGTCCAGGAATCGAACTTACGGGCTTATGATTGGTTAGGAGGACAATACTTAACCTATTGATACTATCACACAGTTATCAAAAGTGGTATAACGTAGCAAATATTGTTAAGTGAAGTAGTGTGTCTGTGTGTCTTTGATCAGAGTAATTTTTTCCTCCTCGATCCTCGGCCGACTTTAGCAATATATTTGAAGTATCATTATATACACTTCTGTTGGATCTGTTGAAATCAGGCACAAAGAAATTCGCAGCAATTCCCGATTCCATGTATGAGAATATAACAATGTGTGAAGATAAAAGCAAAAACATTTATAAATATTTCTAAAGACCAAATTCTGCAGATCTCCTGAAGTTCTATAGAAACATTTCTATGAAATTACTCTTATGTAAAGTTCAATAAAAAATTTCGTTTGAAGGTGCTTTTGGTGAAATTATGAATGCAGAAGTATGTGAAAACTAGTTATTAATGAACTGGGAGATGTACTAAGAATTTACCCTCTGTATATTCACTGGTTTTTACCTTTGATCTTTGTGAGGTCAATGAACTAGGTATCAGACAATGTCTTGGCTCTTCCTACCTTTTAAGTGTGTTGCCTTGTAATTAATTGTGACTCAGTCATAAATTATCATTATTAGTAGTAGTAGTAGTATTATTTTGATAGCTATTGTTTTTGTTATTATCTACATATATATATACGTAAGTAGTATATATATATATATATATATATATATATATATATATATATATATATATAACATATATGATTGTGTGTGTGTGTGTGTGTGTGTGTGTGTGTGTGTGTGATAACAGGTTTGGTGACGAGCTAGAAGAAAAGTTAGAAGATCGGACGAAACGGCATTTCTTTCAGCTCTTTATGCTTTAGTTTCATATCCCGCCGACATCAACTTAGGCTTCCATACCACCCACGGTCGATCAGATAAACTGCCGACCAAGTACATGGGAAATCTTCAGGAGAGGTAGTCAGAACTGTCCTACGTGCTTGTAATCGTTCTATATCATTGCTATACATCTAATCAGCTGACCAGCCAAATTTTATTCAAAACAGCATCTTAAACGCACGCTTCCAAACACTGCTTGTCACTGTCTACTAAACACTGCTTGTCACATTTACAAAAATCTTTTCGTCCCTTTTCCTACAATGCAAACTTCCTCTCTGTGATTTTTGATAAGCCGAAGGCAGTCGATTTGGAGACATTGAGAAGATGGAAGAGAAAGGTTCGAGGCACTTGCACTTTCCAGGACTTCCCGTAGTAGGTGGGGCGCTACAAGCATCTTTCAAGTCAGAGGACCCTAATTTGTAGGAGATTAGAGTTTTGTATCTCTTTGAAATTAATAAATGTCTCTCCTGAAAGCTTCTTAAAACTACTGGAATTGTACAAGCTGATGGTATAGACTAACGGCGCCCCTTCTAAATCTTGAAGCAAAGGCAACGATCTCGCAGAATTGTATCTTGCCTCGAACAATTCTTAGCGGCATTTCTCCCGACGATTTGCTATTGCCATAGTGAAGTGCCTATAGAATACTTAGAATACTATAGAATCTATAGAATACTTAATTTGTTCCTCTCTTTAACATTGTTGGCTTTGCGCCTGAACATTTATTTGCTTCAACAGCAAAAAACAAAAGTTCATTACATATCTTATTAATAAAAACTCTTATTACTTGCGAACCTGCCGTTGTTGAAAAGTAACGTCTATAAACACTGCTGTAATACGGCAAAAACTCATCCGGAATTGTCGGCCGTACATGCTGACATACATACCATCATTAATTGATGTTTTTCCCTCAACGCTTTATTTTCTACACTGTGGAACCTATTTTCAGAGAAGTGGACTTCACCATTTGAGATTTATTGACATACTCACAAAGTTTCTATTTTGCATGTGATATAATGTAATAGATTATATATTGCGTTCGCATGTGTTTGTGTATGCACACATGTGTGTGTGTGGGGGGGGCACCAAAGTGTGTGAATAAAATGTTAGACTATAGCTCGTGTCCGTGCGACGAGTATGTGTATATTTATGTCATTTTCCATATTCATGAACGCATGCTTATCTTAAAGCACCAGTAGAAAACAAAATGGCGAATGACAAATTCGGTGGGATATCGTATTTAAAAAAATACCTTTGTGCTCTTCTGGTGGAAGCTGACATTATGCTTACTCCTCCAGAGATGTCGTAGATATTCATCAATTAATTATTGAGGATGATTTCATCGGTTATTATCCTTTACATCTCACATATTTATGGTTTCGCGGATTACTTTAGAATTAATTTATGGCGCAAGTTCCACCAAATCTTTCGATTTCTGTGTATATACCACTTTCTCCTAAGAGCTAGGCACCAAGGTAAACCTTTGTTTGGTGTTCACACGTGAAGGCATGCGCAGTATGGAACATTAATTCAATTCTCAGAATCATCATCCAAACCTAAATCACACTCATACACACTCATATATCTTTGTTATGTGATTACTTATGAAAATTGATTTTGGTTTTCTTTCCTGCTTCCTTCTTCTCGAGTTACATGCAGGACTTCATTCAATCTCACTTGATGAATATTACCATATAACACTTTCAATCACCGATACAATTCTAAGCATTCCACCGATATATGCAAGTTTTATGGCGGCTTATTAGCTCTGTACGTCCTGCGGGTGTGGGCTTTTATCCTTTACGGAATTGTGTTCTGTGTCAATATTTGTAATTTACGACAAGTAAGTTTGTGTAAACATCTTTAACATCATGCAGCATATAAAAGCAAGCGAGATATAACTATATTCAAATGCAGATAGATAGAAAAGTAGGTGGACACAATCACATATATTTACATAATAACATTCATATTAATATGTATGTATATGTCGAATAAAGATGCGTGTGTATATGTATTTACACACACTCACGTATATCCATATTTACTTATATACATGCTGTTGTGTCTGGGGAGAGTCATTCTCTTTTGGTGCCTTATAATTTCACAAACTCACCGGTAAAATTCCCACTCATTTATTCATTTATTTTTCTAAAATTTCGTTGCATCTTGCAACCTTTTCTATAGTTGTTAACTGTCCGTTATTTAAGTAGCTTGAATAACGGACAGAGCCAACAATGTACCCAATAATGCTCTCTTCTGGATCACTTCAAGCCTGACAACAGCTCCAATATTCTTAATGTTTTTCAAAGCTCTTGGAAATTGCTCCTAATGTTCCAAATACCACCAGTATCACCATTATTTTCCTCATGCCTCATAACTTTCTTATCTCGTCCCGCAGTGTCTGGTATTTCTCACATTTTTCTGTTTCCTTACATTTCACCATCGAGTGCCTAGTATTACTACATCAATTATCTTTAATTCTTTTTCACCTTTACGGATGAGCACCATATCTGGTCGTCTCGCCTCTATGATTTGGTCGCTCTATATGTAAAAATCTCTGAGTGTTTTGTAATGTTCGTTTTCGATTACTCCTGCTGGCTTATATTCATACCATTGCTCGGCTCTCTCGAGGTTTACTTTACCGCAAAACAGCCAGTCGATATAACTCCACATTGTGCGTTTGTGTGTGTGTGTGTGTATGTGTGTGCGTGTGTATGTATATCTGTGGTGTTTTTGTGTGGGTATATATATATATATAATATATATATATATATATATATATATATATATATTATATATATATATATACAGAATTTTTTTAATGAACCAAGAGGTGAGGAATTGTAACGAGATTCATGTTTCAGTTCCAATAACTAAAAATATATCCTCTACATCGTATATTGAGTACATTTCTCTCGTTTATTCGACATAACCCAGCATTCGTATACACACACATACACACACACACACACATACGCACACACACACACACACACACACTCACAAATATATATATATTGATAAAAATGGTAAGACGTAGCATTTTTCCCGTTGGCCAGATAACTAGACAGGTGGATTTACACCTCGGCATCCGAAACTCGGAGTTTTATCATGGCTACCGAATAATTGTCACATGCTACATTTACACACACATACACACACACACAACACACACACATATATATATATATATATATATATATATATATATATATATCTTCCTTTATTCTTTTATTTGCTTCAGTCACTGGACTGCGCCCGTGCTGGAGCATCATATTTAGTCGAACAAATCGTCCCGAAGACTTTTCTATCGGTCTTTTCTTTCGAAACAAAAATTTACGGGAACGTAAACATACCAACATCGGTGGTCAAGTGATATTGGGGGGGCAAACACAGACACACAAACATATACACACCACACACACACACACACACATATATATTATATATATATATATATATATATATATGTATATATATATATATATATATATACAACGGGACACTTTCAGTTTCCGTCTACGAAATCCACTCACAGGGTTTTCGTCGGCCCAAGACTATAGTAGAAGACACCTAACCAAAGGGGCCACGTAGTGGGACTCAATATATATATATATATATATATATATATATATATATATATATATATATATATAATATATATATATATATATATATATTATATATATATATATATATATATATATATATAGTAGTATACTAAGCAATAAAGGGTTTAGCAACGAATTGCTTACCACAATAGCAATTCGTTGCTAAACCCTTTATTGCTTAGTATTACTTAAATTTTCCTCGAATGAAGCTTTTACATGCCGAAGACTACTTGGTGTAATTGATAATATTCCAAATTAATTAATTTCACCCTTCATTATTACGGATAACTATATATATATATATATATATATATATTTAATATATATTATATATATATATATATATATATATATATATATATATATATATATATATATTTATTTATTTATTTATTTATATATATTATATGTACCCACATACACATGCAATCATATTCATGCATGTATATGCGTATGTATATATATCTATGTGTGTGTGCGTGCGGGCGCATGTATATGTGTATGCAGATATATGTAATTATGTATGTATATAAACACAGAAATGCATAAGTGTTACGTGAGCAACAAAGATTTTCATGTTGACATTCCTCTTTGAAGGAGGATGCGACGTTCAGTGTTTTTGTGAACACTCCATTACGTTATAAGCCGTTTGTTGATCGATATAATTAATCTTGGATGATGTCTGTCAAATCATGCTTGCAATTGGGAAGTTGGAATGCTTTATTATGACGAATAGAGAAATAAAGAGCAATGAAAATATGGACGCATATCTTTCAGATGTAGATATGCCAGAGGTGACAGATATAAGATGATACTGGATGATAAATAGTTAAGATGAAAAGAGAAATAAATAGATATGAATATGAAAACGGTGGAAGAATCGATAAGAGTTTAATCTCTCTCTCTCTTTTGTCTATCTCTTTATAAATATGGACACACACACACACACAGATATATATGTTTATACATATATTCTTATATATACATGCACGCATACACCACACATGTTGATATATACGTAAGCACGTATGTGCACGTTTATACGTACATATATCGATGTATATACGTACTTTTATGTGCATATACGAGTAGTTTTTTGTGTCTCCCTGTGTCTGAGTATGAATTTCTCAGTTTATGCGTGTTTCATGAGCATATATTCATGAGCATATTATATATATATTATATATATATTATTATATATATAATATATATTATATATACATATATGATATATAAAATACATGCCTATGTACATACATATAAATCTATCTATCTATCTATCTGTATGTGTGTGTATATATATATATATATACATACTCACACATATATATGTATACATGTATGTATATATAAATATATATATATGTGTATATACATGTTTTGGGATTTGGTTTGCAAGATTCTTTATGTGAGTTCGTGTCTGGGGAGAGTCATTTTCTTTTAGTGCCTTATAATATAACACACTCACCGGTAAAATTTCCATTTAATTCTTATTTTTATTTTCCTAAAATATTCGTTGCGTCTTGCAACCTTTTCAATAGTCTTTATTTACACTGCTTTCTTTTTTATTTGTTTATGCGCATGTGTGTGGGTCGGTGTGTGTGTGTTGCCTATGCATGCCTCATTTGTAAATGAGTGTTGTAAAATTTGTAAAATAGTGTTGATTGTATATTAAATATTTCATTGCATATTATTGCATGCTATTGACTATTAAGTTCAATAATTGTAAGAACTTTAGTAAGATGTTCAATACCTCGTTGTGGCGAAAAATTGAGGTTGAAAAGCCTCAGTGTTATAACGTGTAAGAGATCCAGCACCTCATTTGTAAATGGACTAGTGTTGATTGCATATTGAATATTTTTTGCATGTTAATATTTGTAATGGACTATTAAGTCCAAAAACTGTAAAAACTGTTGTGAGAGGTTCAATACCTCGCTTTGTTTATTCTGTTTAAAAAAAAAAGAACAATGTTTTAGAGAAGAAGAAAATCGGCGGGGGTTTTTGCCTTCTCTCATCAATATCATTCTTATTTCATCATTCACCTCATCAATGTATATGTCCAGCCCGCAGCTACTCTTTGTAATGCCCTTATGGCAAATTTTTATGAAATAAAGTAGATTCTTTACCAACGACATTTTTCCGGGTTCAGTCCCACTGCGTGGCACATTGGGCTAGTGTCTTCTACTCTAGCCTCGGGCCGACCAAACCCCTCGTGAGTGGATTTGGTAGACGGAAACTGAAAGAAGCCCGTCGTATATATATATGTGTGTATGGCTGTGTTTGTGTGTCTGTGCATGTTCCTTCACTTATTATCGCTTGACAACCGATGTTGGTGTGTTTACATACCCGGAAATTAGAGGTTCTGCAAAATAGACCGATAGAATAAGTAGTAGGATTACAAAGAATAGATCCTGGGGTCGATTTGCTCGACTAATGGTGTTGCTCTCACATGGCCGCAGTCAAATTACTGAAACAAATAAAAGAATAAAAGAATATATATATATATATATATATATATATATATATATATATATATGCATATATATGCATACATACACCCACACATATATGATATGTATATATAGAACCCCTCCACTTATTTTGCTACAACCATTTTAAAATACAGATCAGTCTAACATTGCCTCCACCCCACCCCACTCCATATTCTTTCTGTCTTTCTTACATGTTGTTTGCCTGGACAATTTGAGTGCCTCTGTGTGCACATTTGCAAGTGTGTGTGTTTGCATGTATGCGTGTTAATAGTATGAGCACTAAATATACGATATGTTTAATGTCAATGAGTCACTTCTAAAATGTCTGCAAAGCATTCCGAGATTGGTAGATCTGAAAAACGACAATTTGATTACATACATACATACATACATACAATGTATATACATACATAAATACATACATGAATACACATGCATGCATATACACATGCATATATACATACGTATGTATATATATGTGTGTGTGTGTGTGTCTGTATATATGGATATACAGACCAATAAAACATAAAGATACAAAAGTAAATTAGACGTACAATCACACACACACATATAATAAATATATAAATATTGAGAGAGAGAAAGTGAGATGGAGGGAGAGAGAGAGAGAAAGAGAGAGAGAGAGAGCGAAGGAGTGAATAATATATAGTTAGCATGTGAGATGTAAAGATGCTTTATAGAGAAAACTGTAACACACCAAGGATTGAAACTTTCATTCTGATATCTTTACCGAGGACTGAGTTGACTGGAGAGAGAGTGGCTACAATAGGAATCCCCGGCTACAGTTATGGAGATGATGATACGAACAAACTGCTTGGTCTAGATAAATGAAATATACATGGAAATGATATGCATGTAAATAGAGATATTCAAACGACGAACGTTGATGTTTACATTTTCAGATATTTACATATTAACAGAGCAGACTTTCATTGAGTACAAAGACACAGAAAACTAAGCAGAAAAGGAACGGTATTTCAAGTCCGACAGCTGTTTCTAGGGAGACGGAATTACGCAGTAATATTTTCAGATGCAAATGTCTAGAATATGCAACTAGTGACCAATGCATGTAAAAATTAGGAAAAGCTGGCTTCCGTCTTCAAGATGGAGAGACTGGTATCTTTTTCCAGAACTGCATCTGCTGACATTATTACGTAATTTGGACCTGGAATAGCATAGCGTCTTCTTTCAGCTGGCTGCCTCGTTGTACTCGATGCAAATCTGCTTGGTTAATATATAGATCTGTACATTTATACCTGAATGTTCGTCGTTTGAACATCTTCGGTCTTTGTCTTTCTATTTACATGTATACATCTATGCATACTTTATATATTTAGCGCAAGCGGTTTTATCTACTTTTTCATCATTTTCTCTTTCTTTCTCTCTCTCTCTCTCTCTCTATATATATATATATATATATATATATATATATATATATATGAAGGTGAATCGCTCAGTGGTTAGAGCGTCGATCTCATAATCATGAGGTAGTGAGTTCGATTCCCGGAGCGAGCTGTGCGTTGTGTTCTTGATCAAGACACGGTACAATGGTACAATGATACAGTGATATATACATATGTATATTTATGTGCATTTATGTATCTATAAATGAGTGCATGTATTTTTGTATGTTTTGGGGTCCACGTGTGTTTATGTTTCAGTGCCTACACATAAAACCTGATTTAGTTCTGGCGAAACACCTCTGAGCAACGTATAGAATATTCTTTGTTTTTTGTTCCTACTCTCGATCCAGGTTGATTGATTTGCGGAAATGTAGCCTCGACGCATTGGTGCCGTTTATTTGTTGTATCCCATCATAGCGTATCTGCGCAATGAACTAAACTTGTTGCTCAATATAAAACCCTCAGCAGGCATCTTCAGAACCTTCAGAGGACTGCTTTCTGTTATACGCAATGAAACCAGTTTTGCGGTTTCATGAATTCATTTTCTTTCCCTCCAACAAGTTTTGGATGCTTTACAAAACCTTGTCATCAATAGTGTCTCTCAGACCAAAAGGAAAAAAAAAACAGAATCGATAACCCTGCATTTCAATAAGACAGTGTATCAAAAACCACGCTCACCAATATATATTAGCTTTTCTTTCTGTGAATATATCATGTTTGGGGGTGTAATTTAGTTGCTAATTTTTAGCAGGTCGGGTTGTCACGCTGTGCATCTTACTTTGATTTATTACAACTTTAGTTATTCAAAGCTGTTTGCTCCTGCACCAGTAGGGGGCAGCAGCCATCCAATTAGATAAAGAACTTCCACAATTTTGCAGAGAAATTGGTTGGACGGATGATTCCATCATCAAGAATACTCAAGTAAATTACATGCTTGTTAGCGGATATGTTGACATTTTCACTCGTGATCCTCTTACTGAAGTAGCGTTAAACTATAAAGCATCTATCTATCTATCTATCTATCTATCTATCTATCTATCTATCTATCTATCTATCTATCTATCTATCTATCTATCTATCTATCTGTCTATCTATCTATCTATCTAATCTATCTATCTATCTATCTATATATCTATCTATCTATCTATCTATCTATCTATCTATCTATCTATCTATCTATCTATCTATCTATCTATCTATCTGTCTGTCTGTATGTCTGTCAGTCTATCTCTATCTATCTATCTATCTATCTATCTATCTATCTATCTATCTATCTATCTATCTATCTATCTATCTATCTATCTATCTATCCATCTATCTATATATATATATACATAGATACACATTGGTGTATGCATACATATACATATAAGTATGCATATAATATATATATATATATCTATATATATATGCATATATACATATATATGTATGCATATTATATATATATATATTATATATATATATATTAATATATATATATACATACTACAAGTGTACTATGGCAGAGATGTGTGTGTGTATGCGAATGTCTTTCTGTGATGCTTGCAGTGACTAATAACTTCCTTTGTCAGTGATTCTCCTTAAAATTGACCTATGGAACTGTTAACTGACATTATCTTTTACCTAGAATATTATTAACTCTTCGATCATGGATATAACAAACATCTATTCTTCACACAACGCATTCCTTGGTATCTCGAAGAATTGGTTACTAGTAATCTCCTCAGCTGAGGATATTTCATATTTCTATATTTCCTTATTTCTCTCTCTCCGATGACCGAATACTTAGCATACTTGGAATTCTTTACCCGATGACATATGAATCACATGTTTAGCTATTACAGAAACAGATGTAAGGCACCTTCCGTATTTATAATAACTACTCTGCACTATGATTGTGCTATGGATTACATGTTCTAAAATGACGTCAGACGATTTGCTTGTTCATTATTTATTTAATGTATGTATGTGTGTGTATGTATGTATCTGAGTGTATGTGTGTGTGCCTGTGTGTATGTGTGTAGTTGGTTCTCTATCAGTTACGACAAGTGTGCTTGTTAATACGATCAACCGACAGCTTGGACTTGAACCTAACCACACGATATGAAATGAAAGGTAGAACTCGAAGCAATCCCGTGAAGCTACACAAAGAAGATTATCCCAATGCAACGTGTCAGCTACTGGGGCAGGCTGAAAGAGTGAGACTCTGTTCCTTGGAACGAATGTTGGTAAGATATGCAGGGAAATATATCTGGAAGATCATGGAAGAAATTATACCAAACTTTGGCATTGACCTTTACTCAAACAGAACGGGGCACCAGAGCTTAGTGCCAAAAATACCAATGTAGCCATCTGATACAGGTCCAGATGCTGCAACAGCTTGGGATAGGGTGGCCCACAGCTTTACAATATTCACCCCTCCCCTCAAAAACAAGCCTGAAAGACCTGCATGATGTGGATGTAAGTGTCTGCAAAACAAAACTGAATATTATCTGACAGGGATTCCGGATGAGCCCAACACATGGCATGAAATTCGGATGAAGGCAGCAGCAGCAGTTTTTTCCCTCATTTACCAAATACCAAAGTCAGAAGAGGTTTCAAGTAGGGAAGGTGTAGTAAAGCCAACGGTGGTGCCCCAGCATGGCATGGCCACAGCTCTCCAGCTGAGACTAGTTACAGAATTTAAGAATCATATGTGTGTGTGTGTGTGTGCATATATGTGTATGTGTGTGTGAGTGTGTGATGCAAATATAAACATAGACAAATGGACAGATAAACACATATATAGATATAGATATACATATATACACTGATTTACCAGAGTGCTTAAACATACGACACACATGTGTGTGTCAGTTTGAAAATATATTTAGGTGCCTGTCTTTGGGGGAGAGAGAGATGTGGAAAGCGAGAGCGAGAGAGAGAGAGCGAGAGAGAGAGAGAGAGAGAGAGAGTGTGTGTGTCTGTGCGTGTGTTAAACAGAAAATCTATTCCCGAAACACAAATA
>NC_043015.1:36040369-36060369 GCF_006345805.1 Octopus sinensis
TACTTCAATATGAATATGTGTGCATCTGTGTATGCAGATATTGATTAATGTACGTAGGCACACACTTATAAGCGTACGTATCCGTATATGACATGAATGTGCGCGCCGTGTGTGTGTGTGTGTCTGTGTGTCTGTGTGTCTGTGTGTGTGTGTTTGTCTGTGTGTGTGTGTGTGTGTCTGTGTGTGTGTGTGTACAAGCGTGCTTATAAATGTGTCTTTCTCCGTTTATAGGAATATATGGCTTATATCTATAGACCTGATGGTCGGTTTCGGTACCACGAATATATTGACGATAATAGAACTGAACAATTCGATATAAGTGCAGCAGCAATGACGGTCTTAATACTATTTAATTCCTTCCTGGATTCTAAGCTTAAATCTAAAGAATTCTTCGACCGATCAATCAGCAATTCCAAAATCATGACAGAATTATCGGTTCTGGATCTTTTCGCTCCTCAGATTTTTATACTCCTTTCACTTTTATTCACCTTTTTCACCATTCTGACATTTTATGTTTTTCGCAATTTATTTATTCATTTATAGTTTTTTTTTTCTCTCTTTTGTTCATGTTTATATTCGGCATTTTTGTCGGCATTTATATTCGGCATCTTTATCGATATATACTGCATAAAATGTATGAAAACCCGATCTCTCCGTTGTTGTGACAGCGCCCTCTGCTCATCAAGGGTCATCACTTTTATAATCCGAAGACTGTGCCTTAGTTATCTTTCCTCTGGCAAGAAGCTTGTCCCAACCGGAAGTCGAAAATATGTTATCATCTAAACTACTTGAAAGGTTATCTATTAATTTCCTTCAAGTGAAAAGATGATAAAATATGAAATAAAATAAGAATGTACATAAAACTTTACTTATTTTATATGTGCAGCCATTCATATGAAAGGAGTCACATCCTTGTTTTTGCGTTATACATATCTATTATAATCATTACACTATTATTATCATTTCATCAAGTATATGTCAAGACCTACTAAGTGTAGTTTTTAATGCTGATTTCAAATATATAATTAGTTTTTTGACACAACATACAGTTTTCAAGATGAGAAAGCTTTTTCGTTTTCCCTCATGCATTATAGAGAAATTCCAAGTAATGATGTGCTTGCATGTATTTCATTTACTTTATGTTTAAAATAAACTCCACTTTTCATTGCTGCATAGTTCAGATGCAATATTTCATCATCTTAAATTAATCAATTACGTTTTACCTGATGAATTAGCTATTTCAACATATGAAATTTTCCAGTCATAATTGGTTTGATGAAATATTTCCTCATCTCAAATTCAATAACCGTTTGTATCCATACTTGTTTTACAGTGTTAACAATGTCACGAGGGCGTAGAAATCGTCTTGATGTGTTTTGTTATGTCTGTGCATAATTTATTGTGAAAGCTCAAAAACGTACAATAACACCAGAGATCAAGAAGATGTATAAGCTATACTTTTACTATCTTCATAGAAATCAGGACAAGTTATGGGCACCACATTTTATCTGCTCAGCTTACGTGACTGGTTCAATAATAACTCGATTCTTTTTGCCATTGTAATAATATGGAGGAAGCCGAGAAGCCATTTTAATGAGTGTTATTTCTGCAAAGTAAAGGTCACAGGATTTTCTATGAAGAAAAAACGCAAAAGTGCGTATCTCAATCTGGATTCTGCAATGAGATCCGTGCCTCACAATAGAAGTCAACCAATTCTAGTTCCACCAGATGATGGTATTGAAACATCAGATGATGATGATGACTGTCATGATAGTGCTGCTGAGGAAGATTGCATGACTGATGACGATAGCTTTGAACCCCAGAAATTTTCCCAAGATGAACTGAATGAGCTTATCAGAGACCTGATGAAGCAGAACTGCTGGCATCAAGACTGAAGGAGAAATATCTGCAAGAGCAAGATGTTCGTATAACTTATTCTTGGCAGAGAAATATGGTTCCATAAACGTTTATTTCTGTTAAAAACCTGCTTTGTTTTTGCAGTAACATCGATGGACGTTTCGAATGTTAATCACAAAATCAAAATCCTGCAGAGTGACGTTTGTTTATTGACTCCTCAAAAAAAGGTTTAAAAGCTGTACGTCTCCATAATGGTAATTTGAAGCCCTCCATTCCTATTGCATACTCCGTTCATCTTTATGAATGATGTCAGAATATGGAACTTCTACTTCCTGTCATTGACTATGAAAGACAGTCATGGAAAATATGTGGAGATTTAAAAGTCATTGAAATTTTAATGGTAATGCAGTCAGGTTTCACAAAATACTGTTGTTTCTTGTGTCTAGGGGATAGTCGGGCAGCTGACAGACATTATTCAGAATTAAACTGGCAGACAAGAACATCATACCAGCCGGGACTGTCTAGCGTCAAGAATACATCTCTTGTAGATCCATGTAATGTCCTATAGCTTCCTTTGCACATAAAGCTTGGACTCATGAAACAGTTTGTAAAGACACCAGAGAAGAGAAATGCTAGAGTGTTTGAGTATATTTTAGAAAAGCTTCCCAAAATCACTCGGGCGAAGTTGAAGGAGGGTATGTTCGTCGGACCCCATATTAGAAAAGTAATCAAAGGTGTCAACTTCAAGACAACATTGGATGAACTGGAACTGTCTGCCTGGAATGTTTTCAGTTGGATCTGTGAGAATTTCTTGGGCAACAAGATGACATTGACATTAGTGCTATGGAGATACTGCCTAACTACTGCTAGATACTTTACCGTATTCAACCAGATCAGGAACACCACAGGAAATACAAATCACGATGTTTCTAACTCTGTTGTTCTAACTTTGTCTGTTTGGTCTGATTCATTTTTTGTGTATTCACTCTTTGTAGAATGATAATGATGATTTTTAACTCAATAACCTCGTTTACTTTCTAAAAATAATATGGCCTTATTTATTACGCAAATGATTTCAGAGATACAAATATGTAAATATTTTTATGTACCAACTGAAAAACCGATATTTGCTGCATATAAATGCAGTGAAATGTTGGTTTACATTCATAATGAGTATACAATATATTTAATTTTGTTGACCAATGTTATTCAGACGGTGATCTGTTAGAACCATTAACACGTCATGCAAAATATTTATTTCTGTTCTCGGTCCAAATTCCACTGAGGGTTACTTTACGTTTGCTTTTTTTCGGGTTGTCTAAAATAATTACCAATTGAGCGGTGGGGTTGATGAAATCAACTATCCCTTTCCCCGCAAATTTTCTGGTCTTGTGTCTATAAGCGAATGGATTGTTATCATTATGAAGGCAGCAGAATAACAGAATGATTAGCTCGTCAGATAAAAACGCTTATCTGTTTTTCTTGCAGTTCTTTACCTTCGGAGTTCAAAGTTCTTGGAGGACAATTGTATTTCTCATCTTACTGAGTTAGATCAAATGAATACCAGTGGTGTAATGAGGTTGATAATAACGACTTGCTCTCTTCCCTGAAAGTATTAGATCGTTTATTATAATTAGTGAAGCTTTTTATCATTATTTCCTTGACAAAAGTCACGAGCTGACAGGATGGACAGCAAGCCGATCAAAATGCTTAGCGGCTTTTCGTCCGAGTTCAAATTGCTCAAGGGTCCACTTTGTCTTTCATCCGATCGGGGCCAATGGAGTAAGTACTTGTTGAGTACTGGGATCAATGTAATCGACGTACGCCCACCCCCAAAATTGCTGGTCTTATGCAAAAATTTAAAACCATTATTATTTGGTTAGCAATTAGTTATAATAAGTAGAGCGTCATAAAATATGCATTGTGGTATATATTCTGGTACTGTAGATTCTATGTTCAAATCCCACCAAGATGAACCTGACCTTTTATCCTTACGTGGCCAATTTCTCTTGTATTCCAGCTTTCTTATCTTCTTGCTTCCTCAAAGTTTTGGAATATTGCTTTCTTGTATCTTATTCTATCATTACTCTATCATTATATCATTACAAACGTTCTTCTCTCACATTCGTGTATTCTTAAAATCCTATTCTTAAATTGATATATAGTTAGACTCCAAAACCTTTACAAACCTGTAGCCTTACAATCCAATACTTTTCCATTTTTAGATCCTCACATTCGTATATCCTCACATATTTCATCGGTGCATATATTTCTGTATTCATAATACCTTTACAAACCTGTTTTCTTACATTGGTATATTCTTAGATTCATGCATCTTTACAGGCCTCCATCCTTCCATTCCGATATTTCTAGATCTCTGTATCGTCACATCATACCATAGAAGATTATATCTTTATCATAAACCTCGCAATCGTAGATAACAAAAGACTCCTATTTCGGTGTTCATTGACTATATTATCTTTCATACAGTTCAAATATGTTCTATTAAACGTAATGCACGTACAATTTCACAGGCATACATCGACACACACATACGCGCATGCGCCCAAGTATAGTATTATGGAAGCGAATATATATATATCTTTATAACTTTGTAAGAATTATTTTATTTACTCTCACTAACCCTCTTCATTTGCTATGTATTTATGCGTGACGCACACATATACACACACACAAGCACACACACACATAAATCTATATATATATGTGCATATAAATATAGTTATTGAAATATACGAACGTATTTATATGTAAATATATATATATGGACATATATATGTTTATATATATATATATATATTATATATATAGATATATATACACACACATACATATCAACCCCAGTATCCACACAAACTGATACGCATACACATGCACACACACACACACACACACACACACACAACACACACACACACACACACACATACATCTGCCATACATAAATATTTCTTGTGTATGGAAACCCATGTTAACCCAAACCTGTCCTGCCATTAGCTCGCCAATAGTATGTCTATTGAATGATTAAGAGAAAATCTGCCGAACGTTTCTAAGGAGAGGAGAATGTTTCTATTGAAACCATTAACTGAACAGAGATGCTGAAGCATTGAAAGGTTGCACTGGGTTCTCTGTTTTCTAGTCAGGCATTTCCTGGATCAATGGATTTGAAATGCATTCCCATCATCAGACAGATAAACAACAATGGCTGACGGAAATCCGTGTGCATTACGTACAGTATGGCGGACAATTTTTTATTATTTTTATTTCATTTGTTTTTGTTCATCTGCCATTCGAGTCTCAGCTGACGATGGTATTGTGTATTGTAATGGATTATTATAATGTATAGAGTGAATAAATAGGAAGATTGATACAATATACGTATATGCATCGACATAAGTAAGTTCATGCGTAAATAGGTACATATATATCCTCAAAGACAGATACATGACAAAAATTGCCGCCCGCCCACACGCAGAAACACACGCATGTGTGTGTGTGTGTTTCTGCGTGTGAACATATGTATGTATACCTACATGTTAATCAGGCACCGTGTATTGTTCGTTCAGGAAAGTTACTAAAATGCTGCACTCGAAAAATATCCGCTCCAGAGATTTGTTACTTTCACTGATTATACGTTGATACGTATAAATACACAAACACACACAAACGTATGTGTGTGTATAAACATATTTATCTGTGAATAAAAATATATATATATATATATATATATAAGTATAACATAATAAGTAATAAAAAGAATGATAAATATAATATAATAAATAAAAACACATATATATATGTGTGTGTGTGTGTCTACATATATATATATATATATATTTTATTATTTTATAGAAGGAGCTTCTACAGGACTAGACTCTGCTATGTATTGAGTACCTTATTTACTGTGGTTAACCCTGACTCAACCCGGACCTACATATATATATATATATATATTATATATATATATATATATATTATATATATATATATATATATATATATAGAACAGTATTAATAAAATAGATGGAATGTGTAATAGATTTTATTGGGTGGTACAACACATGTTTCGACCCGTTCTGGGTCTCTTTCTGTACATCAATAAAAAAGAGATTTCCTGAGTCGGCTTTGGTACCGCTATATGTCCATCAAATTCGAGAATTAGTAAAAACGGACACATTTTCGAAAAGCAAAAAATTCAAATATGAACGTGAAAATTATTCGTTCTAGTTTAGAGAAAATGACGTAATGAGCGTTAATACACGTGAACTTGTGGAACTATATTTGAATAACTTGTATTTGATATATCGTGCAATCTAGATCCATATATGTATATATATATATATATGTGTGTATATGTATGCATATATATATATGTGTGTGTGTCTGTGCGTGATTGAGTGTGTGTATATGTACATATATATATAGATATATATATGTCAACTGTGCGCATCTGCGTTCTTTGTACGTGTATGTATATATTAGTGTGAATATGTGTATACGTGTATGCGGGCGTGTGTTTACGTGTATATATGCATACATGTATGTATATGTGTGTGCATTTGTATGTGTATATGTATGTATATGCGTCTATATATTTACTAATGTGTATACGCGAGTCTCAAACGTTGTACAGACGTCTGTATCTTGATTTACGTACGAACCTATGCACATTTTTATCTATGCTATGTACGTATATTTATGTATATATACACATGTGCACCTGCATATATGAGTTCCTATATATATATGTATGTATTCGTCCATACGTGTGCGTATGCGCGTGTATTTAGTGTCGTATATATATGCCCATATACTTGGATGTGCGCATGTGAGTGAATATGTATATGTGCGTATATATATGTATCTATGTATGTATATGTGCCTCTAAGCGTGAACACAAAAAATTTCGTTTAAGTATTATCTTCCTTTCAAATACTTTCTTTTCTTTCTCTTAACAGTTACAGCAGCGATGGCTCATCTTATTAATAGTGTTAACCCCAACCGCCACAACGGAGTTCCTGCAATAAATCTACGGATAACAACAGGGAATCGAAACTGTGCCACTGCTTTACTCATCATCTATTTATACATTTTGGGTAATTTTTCCATTATCTCACTTTCTCTCTCTCTTCCCTCTCTCTCTCTCTCTCTCTCTCTCTATATATATATATATATATATATATATATATATATAATATATATGCTGTCAAAGCACACTACTAGGGGCATAAACAAAACAAGGTTTGGATAGTACATTTTAAAGTCTCCAATCTAAACTTTAATTTTTAAACATAACTTTTACACACACGCACACACACACACACACACACACATACACACACACACACACACGCACATATATATATATGTATGTATGAATAAATATATATATGTATATATATATATGTGTGTGTTTATATGTGTGTGTATACATATATATTTATGTATATGCATATATACGTAAGTACATCATATAAATGTGTGGGCGTATATGTGTATAATTTAGGCATAAAAAAGCGAGAAGTTCAAGACCATTACACCAAGCTCTTGGAGCGAGAGTTGAATCTCTCTCTCTCTCTCTCTCTCTCTATCTCTATCCATCTATCTATCTATCTATCTATCTATCTATATATCTATCTATTAATCTATCCATCTATCCTTGGCTGTATGGCAAGGAGATTGCTTCCCAATCACACGGTTCTGGTTTCAGTCCCAATGTGTTGTATTTTACGCAAGTTTCTTCTACTATAGATTCGGGCAGACCAAAGGTCTATCACTGGATTTGGTAGACGGAAACCGAAAGAAATCCTTCGTATATCGTACACTCACACATACAAACACAGACACGCACACATATACACACACACACATATATACATCTGTATGTATGTATGTATTATGCATATATGTGTATGTCTTGCTGCACGTTTCTCTTTATGTCGATGTTTGTCTCCCACCACCGTTTCGTAATCGGTGTTCAAGTGTTTACGTCCCTATCATCTAGCTGTGAGGCAAGGAGTATCGATAAAATACGTACGAGGTTTAAACCGTAAATCCTGGGATCGATTCGTTCGACTAAAAGTCTTCAAAACGATACTCCAGCGTAGCCGTGATATAATGTCTGAAACAAGTAAAAGATAAAAGTTTCGTACATATACAGAGTAAAAAGAGAGAAAAAAATGAGAGGTCGAGTCTGAGATCGATAGAAACAATAGGATTCGAAGGTGAAGTCATGTATGAACCTAGAAATACACTTTAGGATAACAGATCAAGCAAGATAGCAATAAATATGTAAAAACCAAGAATAAAGAACTAAAAAGAAAAAAAAGTGGAGACGGTTTGGTTGCTTTTATTGAATATGACATGTAATAGAATGAATAATTTATGATAAGTAAGAGAAAGAGAGAGAGAGAGGGAGAGAGAGAGAACAACGTGGAAATATCAAACATTAACTGAATGAACGAAATATTTCATTTAGTGATGATATGAAAAATGGGTAGAAATGTGATTAAGAGCTACAGTATGTTGACAAAACAATAAAACATTTCATTGCAGAATCCGGAAGATATGTAGAGAAATATATCTCAAAAAATAAATGTATGCATTGAAAAATTGCCAAAATGGAACGAATAGTTTTATTTTTAATTTACTTTATACCCATCACAGTTTGTCATGCTGTTGATTTCTGAGAAGAATGAAATGGCACTGTACAATATTACCTATGACTCAAAATCTTAAGATTGGCGTAAAACTAAGCAAAAAAGGAACATTAAGCTGATCTTAAGACTGGAAAGTCTGATATCACTTAATGCAGATCCAGCTGGGTTTTTTTAAGGTTCCTAACCCAAGATGAGTGTTGGTTCCCGCACTTTGAACCAGAAACAATGATACAATTCATACAGTGGAAACATACCTCCTCGCCTGCTGCAAAGCAGACCAAGTTCGTTTAGTCTGCAGGAAAGGTGATGGCTTCTAAGTTTTGGGATACAAATATCATTGCGTCTATTGACTATCTTGAAAAGGGCCACACCATCAATGGAGAGTCCTATGCCAAATTGCTGAGGAAGCTACGGAAGCCTATAACAACAAAACAATCAAAACAACCAGGGAAATTGATGTAAAAAATCAGCATTACTTGAAACTGCAAGAATTCTTCGCAGGGTTCTTGAAGCATAACTAGTAAATAACTGTCACCTTAGTCTTCTGGCTGTGGACAGCCGACACTTTACATTATACCCAGTAAAATAGGCTGTGAGTGTTCATAGAAGAAGAAGAAGAAGAAGAAGAAGAAGAAAGAAAAAGAAGGCGGAGGAGGAGGAGGAGGAGGAGAAAAAAAGAGAAAGAAGAAGAAGAAGGAGGAGGAGAAAAAGAAGAAGAAGAAGAAGAAGAAGAAGAAGAAGAAGAAGAAGAAGAAGAAGAAGAAGAAGAAGAAGAAGAAGAAGAAGATGAAGTAGAAGAGGAAGTAGAAGAATTTCAGAGATTGTGCTGACATTTTGAGACTTGTATCTCATGTTATAAATCCTGGCAGATTTAAGCCAAAATATTCTGAAAATTTTGAAATGGATGATAAAATTAAAACGAAATAGCTTGTAATTTAATAATGCTATTAAATTGTCATTGAAATAACTGTAGAGAAATTTACTATGAGATGATGAAATAACAATAACTACAGGTGAGAACGATGATGCTGATATTTCAATCATGAATATATTGTTGATGATGATGCTGATGATTGTTATACTGACATATATGATAATGATGGCGGTAGTGGCGATTGTGAAATACGAACGAAAACCCGTACATTGCAGCCATCAATCCTCTGCATCTATCATCACAATTTCCTGACAGCCGGATATCTTTGCGAGTCTCAGCATATTTTTAAAATATGCGCAATTAGTAACAATATAAGCAAGGCTTTTAAAAGCTTTTGACAATTTAAGCAAAGATCTATGTCTGTATGTATGTATGTATCTGTCTGTCTATCTATCTATCTATCTATCTATCTATCTATCTATCTATCTATCTATCTATCTATCTATCTATCTATCTATCTATCTATCTATCTATCTATCTAACTCTTTCCCACTCTGTGTCTGTCTGTATGTGTGTGTCTGTCTGTGGGTAGTAAAGAAACATGTATATATATATATATACACATCTCCATAGTTACATACATAAATGCTTATATGCATGAGCACACAAACACACACCTTCTTGCATTTATTCACGCACGTACATATGCGCAAGCCCTCTCTCTCTCTCTCTCTCTCTCCCTCTTTCTTTCTCTCTCTCTTTCTCTCTCTCTCTCTATCACACACACACGCCCAGCATCATTCCCGCGCGTACACCAAATCGTACAGGTATTTCCTTCTACATCCCTCATATACATCCACACATGTCAGGATGCATTTGAATTTGTATGCATACATAATCCAAACTGACACACATTTAGTTGTGAATTCTGGTGGGAGAATATACGTATGCAAATGTGAACGACGGACTTTCATGGTGTAACATTTCAGCTCAAGAATTGTGTGTATGCGCGCGCTCGCGTGTGTGTGTGTGAGTGAGAGTCCTTGTGTGCAAGTGTGTGTGTTTGTTAGTGTGTACCTATACCAATTGAAAAATAAGTGTATATTTGTGCATCAGTATGTGAGTGCATGCTTTACTTTGTTGTAAGTTTTAATGAAATAATGGCTCATTTAATGGCGCAGAAAACATATATTGCATTTCTAGTAAAGAGGTATATATATATATATATAATGTAGATAGATAGATGGATATATACATATATATATATATATATATATATATATATATATATATATATATATATATATATATATATATTATATATATATATATATATATAGTATGTGAATTATGCTACTCAATTACAAAACTATTTTTATTAAAATTTTCAATATATACGTGCGCGTGTGTGTGTGAGTATGTGTGTGTCTAAATTCCCTACCTCTCTCTGTAAACATGAGTTTTGTGCGTTTGTCGCAACAAATCGTTTCATAGTCAGCAAGTTCGCCTATATTATGTGAAGCCCACTATATATATATGTATATATATAATATATATATATATATATATATATATATATATATATATATATATATACATATGTATGCAAGATATATATACCTGCGTGTGTAGGGACGGTAATACATACATATGCACGTATGTATGGGTGTACGTATGTATATGTACATATGAGTACCTGTTGTATGTGGACGTGTTGAAATGTATAAATATCTATATACATGTTTAATATATGCACGTGTATACATCTTCACATACATATTTTTCTACAACTAAGCACTGATCTATCCTCTAACCAACCTAACCTATATTCCCAAATTCTTCATTCCACGATTTAACTACCCCTACCCCCTCTCTCTGTCCTTCACTTAGGCTCTATCACTACATACGTGGCACTCCTTTACTCCTTACCTTTCTCATCTTTTTACCCTCCCATATCTTTCTCACTCTATCACCCTCACCTCCACATTCGTTCTACCAATTCATCCTGACTGACCACTAACCTGTACACTTTCCCTCTCTTTTTATTATCTCTCTCCCTGCTTTTCTTTTTCTTTATTCCATTGTTCTTTTCTTTGTTCCTCTCTTCCTGTTTACGATTTGACCTTACTAATACATTACCAACTTTTAAGTTACTTTAAACAAAAACCCTCAATTCAATAACACCGTGTACAAACTCTATGCTTGGAATGACCCATTTTAAATACGATTGGAATTTTCTCACAAGATAGTAGAATCTTATATGTATACTATTCTGTCTAAATGATTGATCTACAGGTGCAATGCATCTGCGTATCTCACGTATGTCTTCATCCCTTCACTTCACTCTCTATTGCATACCTTATCTAAAAAAAACTGTTGCTTAACCATTTTCTCACACCGTCTCTGATGAAGTTACATATGAAATGTCCCGAAACAGCTGTAAGACCTATTTATAAAAATTTCTCTAAAATGTTTCACACCCTTGGATTTTTCTCATTGTGAAACTTTTTTTTATATATACGCATGCTGATAAATGACCTACGACGGACTCCTCATTCGCATAATCACCGAACCTGGAGCTTAACTATGGTCTGTCCATAGCACCTACTCAACATTACCTGACACCTGTGGGTCTTATTGATACCATTACATCTCATAACCTCTCTCTCTCTCTCTCTCTCTCTCTCTCTATATATATATATATATATATATATATATATATATATATATAAATACTTGTGTGTATACACACACACACATATGTGTATATATATTGCATAAAGAAAAATGAAGTAAATGTACAGTAGCCCACAATACTGTGTGTGCCTATATTTTCTAAGGCTTAAGAATTATGTATTTCCTTTATCTTAGTCAACCAATATAATATACATAGAATAGGACAAGAGTTTGTGAAATATGGATTTACAGCTAATTTTAAGAATGACTTAGGAATGTGGGTGAAGCATATGTGTGCATGTGTGCGTGTGTATGTGTTTGTATTTGTGTGTTGTCATTTGTGTGGTTATGTATATGTATATAAATATACACACACACACACACATATATATATATATATAATATATATATATATATAATATATATATATATATATATATATATATATATATATATATGGACATTTGACGGAAAGTAGTGATTGCTAACTGACTTTCTTACAATTAAGCTATGTCTGAATTTCTTATGTTATTTGTATTTCCCATGTACATATACAGAGATGCCTGAAGTAATTTGTTAATGAAGATGCAAAATCAACTTTGTTGGTGGTTTAAAAACTAGAGCTTTTATCTGAAGCAGAACCAGACCAAGGAATCTAACTAACCGTTTTTCTTAACTCTTTCAAATGATCACGTCCTTGCATCCCACAGCAGAAGCAAAATTATATAAGACGAAATTTACTGCTATCTGAGATTTTTATTAGAATTAATATCGACAATGCAGAGAAAATATTCAAGATATGAATTAGACAGCACGGGTATACTTTCAAACACAGGCATAAGAAAATTCAACTGCTTTATCAAACTATATCTGGAGGCTGAAAGATCGAACATTTGTGGAGTATGTAATAATTGAAGTGTAATTACAAAACAGGAAATATAAAGTGTACGCTAGCAACTTGTGTGTGTGTGTGTGTGCGTGTGTGTGTGTGTATGTGTGTGTGTGTGGTTGGAAATATATACAAACAAATATATTTTCATTGGTATTTAGGATAAATAGAATCGATGCGGCACAAGATTTCGTTTTTAGTCTAAGCTCAAAGTTTATAATGATCTCTGACTCCGGATTTTCTAATACAACCATCCCATATGTAAATTAAATGTTTTAATGCTAATCTTCTATTCATTCATAAAACATGCTAGGAGGGTCGGTAATAGTGATTTGCCCGCGATTTCTAGCTGTTTCAACAACCATGCATGGGTTTGTGATTATGTTCTTCTACGTTATTGTTAAGCAGTGTATCTGATATGAAGAACAGCATCTTCAGCTTCGCCAACCGTGCTAACAAAAATATTTGCGCACTGTTTTATAACAATCATCTTTATTCTCATCAATCAATATAATTAATCTTATAAAAGTAATTAATTAAATTAAAAGAAGCAGGGTAATAAACTGAGCTGATTATCAATAATGAAATCAGTGATGGATGACGTGGAGAAGCTTGTTCAAGACAGAAAATTAAAGTAGCAGTAGTTTCGCCTTCATTCTCGGTGGCTATTTGCTGTTTCTGCTGTAAAGGTGGACATTAAACGTATGAAGGCGACACACTCCACTACATTTGTAGTTTCTCACCAATTAATTATGCGTTCTTTCATTTTAATTACTTTTTCATTCATTAACAATATTAATAATAAATAACAATGATAATGATGCTAATGATGATGGAAATAATAATAATAATAATAATAATAATAATAATAATGATGATGATGATGATGATGATGATGATGATGATGATGATGATGATAATAATAATGAATACGATTATGATGATGATGAGGATGATGATGATAATAATAATAATAATGATGATGAAGATGATGATGATGATGATGATGATGATGATGATGATGATAATAAACAGCGGGACGTTTAACAGGTGAGGCTGATAGAATATTTCACTAAAATCCATCCTAAAACATTAGAAATAAACACATCTGAAAACGTAAAAGTCACTGACGAAATGTTAGACTCTACCCAAGTAAGTAATACACGTTAAAATTTATTTCTGTTTATCACATGAAATGATATATTATAGCTGTGTACAATCTCCAACATTCGAACAGCGCATGAAAACACACTCGTCACATTAGGTTCAAATCAATAACAAACCGTCTCTGAACCCCACAATTATTCACAAAAAATGAAAAAGAAATTTGATGAAGCCCGTATTATTCAATCCAAGAATAATCAACGGGAAGTGCGTACTTTAAATATTATAATATATATATATATATATTTATATTATTTTATATATATATATATATATATATATATATTATATATATATATATATATATATATATATATATATAAGAAATATTGAATTTCTAAATCTCTCGTAGAGACATGTACGGTGGTGGGGCGATAGAATGGTTGTATACTGTCAATCTAACAAGAACGTGACAGTAGGGGGTACACCACCGCTCTATAGCCCTAGGAAGCATCGAACGCCTCCTGATAGCTTTGAAAAAAAATGTGTCAAAGCTATCACGAGGCGTTCGATGCTTCCTAGGGCTATACAGCGGTGGTGTACCCCCTACTGTCACGTTCTTGTTAGATTGACAGTATACAACCATTCTATCGCCCCACCACCGTACATGTCTCTACGAGAGATTTAGAAATTCAATATTTCTTATTTTGATAATCAGGGAATAGACTTCACTGAATATATGTATATACAATTACGAAGTCAAGGCAAATATCACCGGCTGACCGGTGTCTGCTACTCTAGGCCAATGAAGGACAACGATCCTGAAACACGGTGTCCCTAGATACAGTTCCGGCGGCTGGGGGTGTTTGTCTCCCCTTCGTATATGTATATAAGGACACAGGGAAAAAAATGTGTCAAAGCTATCAGGAGGCGTTCGATGCTTCCTAGGGCTATACAGCGGTGGTGTACCCCCTACTATCACATTCTTGTTAGATTGACAGTATACAACCATTCTATATATATATATATATATATATATATATAGTTATATATATATATATATATATATACATAGGTGCTATTAAGTTAGACATGGCCTGGGCCAATAATGGCCGAAACCTATCAAAGTATCAAAGTATATATATATATATTATATATATATAATATATATATATATATATATATATATGTATATATGTATGTATGTATGAATGTATGTATGCATTTGTGAGGTACCAGCGACTGTATCCCACAAAAATTAGAACTGACAATAAGACAGCAACAATAATAAAAGAAATTAATTTGGCTTTCACAGAACTAATCGCAAAAGATGCAAATGACTATAGGACTAGACTAACTGAAATAATTTACTGGACGTCTGTGGTCTCAAAGCAAAAGTGAATACTCGTTAAAATCCATCTAAATAAGAGTATCACAAGCTAAATAAACTGAACGGAAAACAAAAATTCAGGAGGAAGAGAAAAAATACAAAATAAAAGCATGGATCTGAATTCTATTATTGAATCTAGTGACCCAATCAACACTGCTAAACGAGAAAGAAAGCAAATTCTACAGCAACCCAAAATCACAAAACAAGTAAAACTTGAGATAAAAGAACTGCTAAAGCAAGAAAGCCTGGCTGAAGCAGAAAACTGACTTGGTATGAGAAACGAGTTGGTAGGGCGGCGAGCTAGCAGAAACGTTAGCACGCCGGGCGAAATGCGTAGCCGTATTTCGTCTGCCGCAACGTTCTGAGTTCAAATTCCGCCGAGGTCGACTATGCCTTTCATCCTTTCGGGGTCTATTAAATAAGTACTAGTAACGCACTGGGGCCGATGTAATCGACTTAATCCGTTTGTCTGTCCTTCTTTGTCCTCTCTGTGTTTAGCCCCTAGTGGGTAGTAAAGAAATAGGTATGAGAAACGCCAATATGTGCAGTCTAATTCCAAACCAAAATGATTCTGCTGCGAACATGGTAAAAACAATAGCAGAAGAATTAGAAGAGTTTGGGAAAGAAACACGGGCGATGGAGTAACTATGCCAGAAAATATCAATTAAAACACGTCACCTGAACAAATCTGGACACCTTTCTCAACGGTGTCCAGATAATAAAAATAATAATAATAGAAATAACAACAACAACAATAACAACAACAACAACAACAGCAACAACAACAACAACAACAACAACAACAATAATAATAACAATAATTGTAATGGATTCAAATTTTAGCGCAAGCCATCGATTTTTGAAAAGTAGAGCCAGTCGATTACATCAACCACAGTACTTAGATCAATCGTGAATGTATGAGAGTCGAATATTCTAACGCGGAAACGTAGACATATATATTAATTTGTAAGTGTGTTTGTGTATATATAAATATATATATACATATATATATGAAAAAACAAGTCAAAATAGAAAATGCTAAAATAATTTTATAAAGAACATTTCAGTACCGGTTTCGGTCATTTTGAGACCTTTTCAACTGTAACGATTAAATAATTAAATTTAGAAAAATTAGAAGAAAAGTTTTTTTAAAGGAATATTTTTATAGTGTTCAAATATAAGTGGCATTCTGCCTTTCTCTGTCTCCCTTGTTTGCACTTGTGTGTTCGAGGTCGTTGTGAATTCTTGATAGGGTAGAAGAAGAAGAAGGCTGATGAGGAGAGGGGGTGGGAAAATCTGGGAGTGCCCTGATGGTCGTATTTTGAATGGTCAGTGGCAGCTAGCAGTCGCAGTTCAATTCAGGAGAATATTTCTATTGAAAGGTTTGTTTATGGAATTTGCGTAGGTGTTATACTAAAAAGCATTAGTGATAAAGTTAAGAGGTAGAAGGTGGAGAAGAAGAAGAAGAAGAGGAAGAAGAAGAAGATGACGATGTTGATGATGATGATGATGATGATGATAATGAAGAAGAAGAAGAAGATGACGATGTTGATGATGATGATGATGATGATGATGATGAAGAAGAAGAAGATGAAGATGACGATGTTGATGATGATGATGATGATGAAGAAGAAGAAGAAGGAGAAGGAGAAGAAGATGATGGTGATGATGATGACGACGATGATGATGATAATGATGATGATGAAGAAGAAGAGGAAGAAGAAGAAAAAAGAGAAGGGAGAATATGAATGGGTAAAAGTAGTGAGGTGTTGTATGACTTGAAGTTGGCATGTTATGGATTATAGCTGTGATTGGGGCTGATTTGTAATGGATTCTTTGGAGTGTAATATTTGTGTGTGTATTTCTTTTATTCTAAAGTTGAGATATATTAATCGTTTGTCGTAGACCCGTTAAGAAGTGGCCTGTATTTTGTAATAAAGAGAGTTTCTTTACTTATTCGTTGTCTCGAAGTTGTATCGTCCCTAAATTGGTAGAGGGGGAAAATCCTGAAGCCTGGTGTCTTGTTGTAGGCGCAAGTATCTATGTGTTGCCTGAAAGCTATTTTTCTGATTTGGGGAATTTTTATCTGGGATCTGTGCAGGGCCATTCGTTTACGCAAACTATTTTTTGTTTGGCCTATGTACTGCTCTTGACACCCGGAGCAGGTTAGTGAGTATATTAGGTTCTCCGAAGCACATGTGAAGTTGCTTTTCACTGTAAACCGTTGTCCCTGTTTGAAGGAGAACTCTGATCCCTCAATTAGATAATCGCATATCCCGCAATTGGGTCTTCCACATTTTTTTACTGTCGGCTTCTGTGTTGAAGAGTGAATTCGGGCTTGTGTTAGGAGACTTTTCATAGATTTAGGCTGTCTCTTGCTTTTTATGATCGTGTGTGTTTGGAGGATTGAGTTCATTCTGTGGTCTTTTTTTAGGAGGGGTATGTTGCACTTCCAAAGTAGTATGCGTTCAGTGTGTCCCAAATGTAACTGATGGGTCTCAATTTTTAATAATTTCTTTAAATTTAGAAATAAATATATGTAGTTTTGATACAATATAAAGGGCATAATGGAAATTAATATGCCCAAGTCAAATTTTGCAGCACCACTAGATCACAAATGAAAAAGGATATCGCTTATATAGCAGTCATTTTCGGCTTTGCACGTCTATATTCTTTCCAAACCCTACACGATAACACTCTCAAGAATTTCAGACCACACTTCTCTCATTTCTCTATTGAGGTTCTATTTCTGTTGCACCAGAGTATGTTGAAGTAGTCAACTCTGCCCGCAAAAAAAGATCAAGTGCTATATGTTGTCTCAAAATGTCCTGCATTTATTTATAAAATTAAGGAAATTATTAAAAATTTAAACCCTCCATTTACTTTGCAGCTACATGTATATATAAATATGTATGTATGCACGCACACACACACACACGCACACACACACACACACACACACACACACACACACATATATATATATATATATATATATATATATATATATATATATGTTGATAGATAGATAGATAGATATCCGTGGTTTTACTGACAAGTATCTTCAGATGATCACACAAGGAAAGAATGATTGGAGATGGCTTTTTTGAGGGGATAATTTTCATTTCAATCTTGATAATAGTTTACAATGATATAAGCTTCAAGCTTTCATGTATATACATATACAGAGAGAGATAGAGAGAGAGAGAAAGAGAGTGGGCAGAGAGAAAGTGAGAGGGTAAGAGGTGTATACATATATTTATAGAGAGATATAGATATATAGATATAGTTACATACATGTGAATATATATGTGTGTATATACACAAATGTACATTTTGTATCAAAGAGACATTTAAAATGGATTCGACTTACACTGGGGTGGGAAGTAATTATTATACTAAACTCAAAACACATAAAGACATCAATAATATAAATCACAAAGAAATTATTCTTATTTTTATTTACAAAATAAATCCTAGTCTAATTAGTAAACACCGTAATTAAAGAATTAAAAGAAAACGTACATCACTTTACTGATCAATAATTATTGTGAAACGACAAACAATCGGAGATTAAACCATTAAGAAATAATAATAATAATATAATAATAATAATAATAATAATAATAATAATAATAATAATAATAATATTAATAATAATAATAATAATAATAATAATTAATAATAATTAATGATGATAATAATGATGATAATAATAATAATATAATAATAATAATAATAATAATAATAATAATAATAATAATAATAGTTTCTGTCAATATGTACTTAATGCATATACATCAAACTTTGACATTGATCGAGAAGAAAAAGATTATAAAGCAATAAAAAAATACGTAAGGCGAATCATAATTAAAGCAATTACTTATCTAAATGAGATGATTTGTACAACGTATTGAGACATCGAGTATTGAACTAGAAGTAAGTCATAAATGAAAGATTATAGATTTTTACCTCTAATAAAAAAATAAATACAAATAAATGAATGTGATGGAAGACTAATATATAATTGCTGTGAAATTTTGTGTTCAATTTACGAATTATAATTATATAGAAAGTAATTGGGTTCACTCGGTGCGTAACAGCTGTTTCACGTGTGGTTGTTGTTGTTGGTTGTGGTGTTTGTGTCGATGGTGGTTGTGGCATTTGTGGTGGCAGTGTTACTACTGCTAATTCTGATAAAGTATTTAGTTGTGGTTTAGTTTTGGAGTTAGCACTGATCATTCAAACCAATGATGGGATTTGAACTAGTAACGAGTTTGTATTTATAAACATCACTCCATATTGCTGTCACCTCGACTGGCAGTTTCTGGGAAAATCTCCCAAAACACTACCTCTCCAAAACTATCTACTACTTTGCAAGATAGACACCACCATGTTTGGTAATGCTGATAAATCATAATAATACTTTTTTGTCGTGAATAAAAAACATAATGTCAAAAACGAGAGCGAAATTGTGAGAAAATCATCACCAAGACAAGTTAAAAGTTGCGACGTATCAGATATCTCGAA
>NC_043015.1:36065369-36070369 GCF_006345805.1 Octopus sinensis
GAATCAATTCATGTCTCGTTGTAATATTTAATGTGAAATCTATTATAGTCAGTGTCGTATCGATTTTTCATCGAGTCGTTCGTATATTATTTTGTCTGCTAGTTCCAACAAGTGGAAAAAAATAGACAGAATCCGATAATGCAAACTATTCATTTTATTTATTTATTTATTTATTTATTTATTTATGCTGTTTTGTTTCTATGCAAATGTGGAGATTGATGCTTTGCGAAGACTTTATACACATACACATATTTTCATACATATACGTACTGATATAAATACATATAGATATACACACATAACTATGTATGTATGCATATATATATGTATATATTTATAGGTGAGCTATATATGAGGTAAGCTACTGGCATCTCCAGTAGACGTGGTGTCCAGTACTGGAGTGAAGCAGAAATAGTCCGAAACCAGATTGATATGATGGTCTAGTCGCTCTAATGGAGTAGGGGTTCGATCCCTGTTCGCAATATGTCGAATACACCTGTGCATCGTAAACCAGCTACAAGAGATATCCTCTTGGGGTTAAATAATTCGCAGTAAATCCGTTCGAATGGAACAGCCACGTTGAAGAGGCTACAAACATTACTTGCTTGTACAACTAATTGCACTCATCTGTTAGATTTTAGAACTAGCTGTTTAGCTTTTATACAGGGTCACTGGTGGGTTTCAATTTTTAATAACTTCCTTAACTTTACAAATGAATGATTGAAATTTTGATGCATTATAACGCACAAGCCAAATTTGGCAACACCACTACATCACGTAGGAAAAACGACATTGCTCAAATGGCAGCCATTTTCGGATTCGTACGCCCGTGCTCTTTCATCATAACACCCTCATGAGTTTCAGACTCTACTTCTCTGATTTCTATATTGATGTTCTCCTTCAGTTGCATCAGGGTCTCTGGTTTGTTGATGTACACCCTCTCTTTCAAGTATCCTCACAAGAAAAATCCGGGCTAGTCAAGTCTGCAGGACGTGAAGGCCAGTTGACATCGCCGTAGGGGAAAATTATTCTCCTCGGAAAGCAATGCCGTAGCAGCTGCATCGTTTCTCTTGCTGTATGAGAAGTTGCCCCAACTTGCTGGAATTATGTATGAGGTCTACTCTGGATGGCCTTTACGTTCTGCAGATTTGACTAGCCCAGAATTTTTTCTTGTGGAGATACCTGAAAGAGAGGGTTTAGGTCAACAAACCGGACAACCTGGCGCTGCTGAAAGAGAACATCAATAGAGAAATCATACAAGTGGGGCCTGAAACTCTTGAGGGTGTTATAGTGCAAGTTCTGGAAAGAGCACGAGCATGCACAGCCGAAAATGTCTGCCATTTAAGCAATGTTATTTTTTATACACGATGAAGCAGTGTTGCAAAATTTGACCTGTCCTTATTAATGTCCATTTGATCCCATATATTCTATCAAAATTTCATGCATTTATTTCTAAATTTAAAGAAGTTATTAAATATTGAAACCCGTCAGTGAGTTTTGCAACACCTTCTATATATGTATATATGTATATATATATATATATATATATGTGTGTGTGTGTGTGTATATATATGTGTGTATGTGGGGGGTATGCATATATATATTTATATATATGTCTGTGTGTATTATGTGTGTTTGTGTGTGTATGTTTGTGCATATGTCTGTTTGATACATTTTCGCTACGAATGACATAGTTAATTTGCCTCTCCGTGATGTATCTTCCTTGGATATATTCACAAATTTCTACTTTAATACTGCTTCTGTTCTACAACAAAATTTTCTCTTGTTTTAAATCACTGTTTCCTTGTATCAGTAACGGTGGCACTTGTTTTACAAGCAACTAACGAAGTGCCCACCTAGCAATGTCACTTTCACCATTTTTCGTTGATTACTGATAGATTGTTGGGTTACTGTCACTATATCTTATTTCATTCCAATCTTTTAATATTTACTCCATTGGCATATTTCATTTGCTACTGTAAATATAAGTTGTATCTCTGTTCTTGTATAGACGCCGTAGTCTCTTACTTCTAATTCGTTGTCTTGGCTTGATTTTGATTAAAACGTAAATGAAGCAGACTTGATCTTAATATTAGCAACTGATGTATATCTCACCAACAGCTTTACTGTGTGTGTGTACGGTTTACTATATTCCCTAAATCACAGAATGAAAATAGTTGTATATAGGTACCCCATGTCATCCAACTCCCACCGTAATGTATAACTGGTAAACCTACTTTAATTCACGTGTCTTATTTGTCGATATCTCTCCGTATACAGAGTGACAGAGCGTAACAGAGTCGTGTTTTGTTGATGTGGTATTCATTAACATATTCGTCCTCTGATCATATCCTGTAATGTCTTTAGCTCCCAGGTTAATTCTTAGGATATCAAAGGGAGTTAATTATGCATTCATATTTGTGACAAGTAATGATCAGTCAATGACTCTCTTTATAAAATTTGCTTCACATGTGTATGCGTATGTACGTGCCCGTGTCTGTATACATACCTATATGTGTATACATGTGTATATATGTGTATATATATATGTATATGTATGCCCGTATACATACATACGTACATACTTACATACACATATATATTTACGTATATATATATTTATATATATATATATATATATATATATACCCATTGATATATAAATATATGCTTACATATATATGTATATATATATATATTTGTGTATATATATATACTATATATATATATTATATATATACCCATTGATATATAATATATGCTTACATATATATGTATATATATATATATTTGTGTATATATATATACATATATATATATATATATATATACACTCACACACATACACACACACACACACACACACACACACACATATATATACATATATATATATATAGATAGATAGAGAGAGAGAGAGAGATTAATCATTACATTAAGATTCTACGTAGTAAATTAATATAAAAGCTAGACGAAGTAGTATAATTTCCATTTTAAGCCTTAAGATATATTTAAAGGAAAGTAAACGACATAATGATAAGATGAAATTTTCATTACTTTAATGGCGAATAATACACAAAACTAAATTCGTATCGAGACACTTACTTATAGTGAAAGAAGTAACAGAAAAAATTAGAATTCAGAAAGGAGGTGAAAAATTTAATTATGAAGCAAATAACACAAAAATTCACAGATCTATGTATCTAACAATTTTTCCCAAATTAATTTGCTTGTCTACAAATACGCCCAACAATTGATCACATCTACAATTAAGACAGCAAATAAAGCCATGAAATTATATGAGATACTTTGTAGATGTGTGTTACAGAGAAAAAGCTTGAGTTGAATTTATGTCATTGCATAATGGAATAACAGTCTTTTCATTCGCTTAATCGTGACATGGGATTTATCCGCATATCTATGCGGATATAACAACACACAGCGTTTGCTAATTAGTATGTGAAAATTTAGCAGAGTCTATTTTAAATTTCCTTCAAAACAAGTTGAAAACCTTGCATATCTCAAAGAAATAGAAATACAAATTAATAATAATAATAATTGATAATAATAATAATAATAATAATAATAATAATAATAATAATAATAATAATAATAATAATAATTATCATTATTATTGTTGTTGTTGTTGTTGTTATTGTTGCTGTTGTTATTGTTGCTGTTTTTGTTGTTGTTGTTGTTATTTCGCCTGCAGCTATGATTGCTGCTGATAGAGTTGTGTACAAAAGAAACGAACAAACAAAACGTAAAGAACCATTCTGTCGGAGACGATTTTTGTGAGAAACAAACAAACTTCTAAAGACATTTAGGACAAGTTGATAGATTGAAAAGCGGGGGAATTACAGTACGAAAGCAAAGGAATAAGTCTGGAACGAACCTGGTATCGAACTCGGAATCTTGGGGTTAGTAGCCCCCGCTCTTAACTACTTATTTTCAGCCCATCTTAAATGATGAGACGAGTGATTAATGTTACTCTTTTTGCCTCCAGAGCTTAACACCAGAATTTCGGGATGACACTGGATGAGCAAAGGTGAAATTTTGAGTTTGAAATCCACACCGAAAGAAAACTGGTCGGCGTTCTTGGTGAAGTGGAAATGCTCCTGATTGTAAAAAAAAAACTTCTACGGGATCTGTGACTTAATTTACACGGAGGGCGTGGAACTCATAAGAGTTGTAGTTGAGGGCAGAAAGGCTAAGTGATACTCTTGCGGATGTACAACCCATCAAATAGTCTGCACCCCTCAAAGAAACTTTCTCTGAAATATGTCGTTATTGTTGGTGCTGCTGTCGTAGCTGTTATTGTTGTTCTCGCTGCTGCGGGTGGCGCTTGTAGTGGAGGTGGTAGTGAAAGCAGTATTCTTGGTGGTAGTGGTGTTGTTGTTGTTGCTGATGTTGATCTTACTCTTCCACTAACAACGTCAACCGGTGAAGCGCTATTACTCTCACTCTCTCTTCAGCGTTACATGATTCTCCTGCGTCTCCCCCCCTCCTTGACAACTGACTCTCTCCCCCCCCCTCTCTCTCTCTCTCTCGGTCGATCGAACATTATTATTGCTGCCTTTGATTAAAAACTCAAAACTTTTTCCACATGGAAGTAACTTTCGGTAAGTCTCCCAAGAAACAGAAGAACGTCAGATAAAAGAGGAACTCACTCGCAGAAGGTTCCTTTAATCTCCAAACTGGTCCAGAACGAGGAGAAAGCGCAGCTGTTGTCCAGAGAAATAGAAAATACGGCGGCGAAATCAACGTGGCTTATCCGGCTGGCGGCCATAATAATAATAATAATAATAATAATGATATTCGTTTCAATTTTTGGCACAAGTCCGGCAACTTTTTATCGACCCAGAAAGGATGAAAGGCAAACTCGACCTTGCCGGATTTTGAACTCAGAATGTGAGGACAGACGGAATGCCGCTAAGTATTATGCCCGGCGTTCTTATGATTCTGCCAGCTCACCGGACCCCGAAAGGATGGAAAGCAAG
>NC_043015.1:36075369-36082869 GCF_006345805.1 Octopus sinensis
AGATAAGTGATCCAGGAATGCTTGAACGGAAGACATTTGATCCGAGGTCGGCACCAAGCAGCAGAGGTTATTATAATATCAGTAGGAAGGCATGGAAAAGCGGGACATCGAGTCATTTCCTTTGGTGGCCCTGATAAGGTCTGCAGAGTATTAATAGGTGTTGGGAGCTGAAGCATCATCTGGCCTAGATGTGAAATGAAATATATCAGGATTAGGTCTCAGTTATGATTCGGTCCCATCTCCACGGCAGCGCCAGCGCGGTCATCATCGTAGAGAGCGGCTGAGCACCTCTCTTGTTCTGGGATATCTGGCCCATCGGCCCCTCTCACTCACCCTTCCCCCGGTGTTCCTCCACCTTTTTCTCCATTTCTTTCTCTTCCTTTCTCATCTCTGTTCTTTCTTGTTTCTTTATATCCGTGTGAATCTTCAAAATTGTCATTTACTTCGAATAAAATGAACAAGTGTGGTATGGATTAATGCAAACATTCATATAAATCACACACAAACACACACACAAACACACACAGTGGCACGCATACAGATACACATGCAAACATACAGACACACACATGCACTCTCACACCCAGATGTACATGCAAACAAACGCACACTCACATACAGACACACGCACATGCGTAAACACATAAACCAGTTCAAACACACAATCATCGAACTTTCGAACCAATGATGGTAACCCCTGACCAGTCATTCGACCTTCTAGATATCGCAGCAAAAATTTCCTCAAATCATTCTAGAATCTTTTAGAAATTGTATGAAATATTGGATAAATGAAACGTTAAATGCTGTATCTTGATATTAGAGGATATGTTCTCGGTCGATATTTTCGTAAACGATAACAGTAAAAACAACGATAATAATAATAGCAACAAGGATTGATCCTCTACGCGGTTGATTGAGATCCTCGAAATAGTAGCGAAATTGTCCTCATTGTATTTGCAAAATGATTTAGAATATTTGAGGGAGTTTTAGCTGCTACATCTAGAAAGCCGTGTAATGCGAGGGAGGTTTCAACATTCGGTGTTTTTTGTATGTGGATGTTGTAGAATGTATATATGAGTGTATATATGTAGGTGAGTGCGAATCGGAGCGCTATATATCTAGTCTTAAATAATGAAGGCTGTATTGAACAATGTCGTCCCTTAATGTTTAAAAAAAATTGATGGACACGCCTGAACGCATTGAACACCAAGACTGCACCATCAAAACTGACCCGAGGTTAAGCAACGCTATCAACAAGCAAAACATAAAGTTAACACCCACAAACATGTAATAGTAGAAGTGATAAACATAAAATCATAACTGAATTAATAGAAGCGAATTATAAAAGATAATATGCGAATACACACACACACACATATACACACACACTCGTACATAAAACTATGTGTTTTTACGTAATATATATATATATATATATTATATATATATATAAGAAAGAGAGAGAAGAGAGAATTTAGATACATATATGTATATATATAGATTATATATATATAATATATTATATATATATATATATATATATATAAATACACAGATACACACACACAAACATATATATATATATATAAATGTATGCATGTTGTGTGTATGTATGGATGAGATGTAATAAATAAATTCAATTTCATAATATAGATATATTGATGTATTCACTACTTTGTCCAAATTCCAGACATTCCAATATTATTCCGTTTTATTAATTGTTTTCTAAATATATTACAGAGATTCACTTAACCCCGCCATGTATGTATGTCGGTATTTTGGTATGGTGTATGTGTGAATATATACATGCGTATATGCATTTACGCCCATATATATGCATACATGCTTAGAAAAATAGGTATGTATGCATGTATATATACATGCATAAGTATATATACACATACCTACATATATTTATATGCATATATGTATATACATAATATACATATATATGTACATGTGTGTGTGAGTGTGCGTGCGTGTGTGTGTATATATTTACACACATATATATGTAAGTATATGTATATATATATATATGTGTGTATATATATATGAGTGGAGGTGGGGCTGCTTCCACATTTATCACTCTCCTTCCTATTATATATTCGCCCGATGGGGCCCAAATCAAACTATTTTGAATAATAATATATGTAGCATGTTCTAAATATGATGAGTGCCTTTTCTTTTCTTTGGTCACTCATACGTATATGTAAATACATACACACGCACACGTGTGTGTATGTATGTATATATATATATATATATATATACGAGAAGAAAATGGATGTAACTAACAAGGTGAAAGTCGTCGTTTTTGCTGGTAAGTCTTTAATTTAATTGAAAAAAAGGTATCATTTACGATCGTTTCAATTTACTAGTTTCAGTAAATATCTTCAGAATGCGAAAAATAGATTGATACATCGGTCAGAATGCGAAAATAATTGATACATAGGGTTAGGGTTACACTATATATATATATATATATATATATAATATATATATATACGTGTATATGTTTGTGCGTGCTAAAAACAAATTCAGAAAAGATTTGAAGTGTATATCATGGCAATAAGTAAAACAGCTGGAAATTATTCGCAATTAGCGCCACCTTAGTTTTGGGGTACCATGGGGGGTAAAGATCATATCACTAGCATTTATATTTTAGTGACCAAGCCAGCATATAGGTTTTCCTTTCGTTATGTTCTTTCTAGGGTTTGCCACTCTAAAATACTTATTTGTGAGAGCCATCAATCTAGCTGTGAGTGACCATAATATCATGCTCGAGGAAATGAAATAGAGAGTAAGTTGACCTCAGCAAGATTAGAACGTTGAATAGTGAAGAATGACGGCTAATCGTTGAGAAGTTCTTTATCCACTGCTCTAGCACTCTGCTATTTCAGACATTGAATATATGTCTGTAATTAGTTTCTTGGTTGGAATTGGAATTATGGAGAAGTTGAATCGTACCTAGGAAACACTACGAAATTCTCATATCTGCTAGGAATACATGTCGAATGAAATCAAATCAATCTATCAAAAGACTTCTTCATAAACCAAAATATACATTGGATCGAATACTGAAGTCCAAGATACACATCGAAAGTTGGTTTCACAGGAATAAATTTGGCGATATTTAAGTTGATCGAGAGTCAAACAGCAGCTACAACAGTTTGCCTTGTGGGGTGAAACGAAATACGATAATATAAAGAAAACCAAATTATTAAAACTGTTACCAGTAATATAGATGAAGGGGGCAATCCACCATGCCCTTCCCTTAAAATATTCTCCTCGATCTAAAGTGTGTTGCTCTTCCTGGTATTCTGACTGCTACACAGCTATCTTCCTGAAATTGTAGACAACAGTATTAATTAATGCAATCAGCTAATGTAACCTCCTATATATGTACAAATGTGAGATGGGCACGGCTGGAAAGATTATTATTATTTTACAACAGATCTGTTGATCCAGGATTGAGCTGAGTAGTACTATCCACGGAGAAGACGAAACACTACTGAGAACGAACTACTACTACTACTACTACTACTACTACTACTACTACTACTACTACTACTACTATTACTACTACTACTACTACTACAGAGCATACATAGTAACAACATTAATAGCAGAAACAACTACAACAAAAGCATCGATATCTGACTCGCCCAATGATAACAAAACGAACATAAATAATTAACATAAAATTAAATAAAATACAAAAATATAAAAATCAGCAGAAACAAAGAGAATGAATTGAATTTTTGGTTTTCAGTGTTGACAGCTTAATTTTGTTGGTTGGTCTGACGTAGATCAGGCGGAAGTGGTCTGCCAACAACACCACTTAGGAGATCAACGTGTAGACAGACATATTAGAGGTGAGATTTAATTTCGTAATATACTGCTTGGTCACGTGGCACAAATTTAACTAGACGGCTGCTTCATTAAAAATTAATGAAAACAGCAAATGAGAAGTATATACAAATGTGAGTGTGTATATACACATATGTATCATTTATCTATATGTATATGTGTGTGTGCGTGTGTGAGTGTGTGCGGACGTATGCCTTTGCTGGTTTGTTAAATACTCTTTTGTATTTACGTGTTGTCTTCTCGAATAAAAGTATGTGTTTATGTCTGTGTATGTGTAAATACAACGTATGTGTTTAATTATAAAACATACAGATATTTAAATATCATTGTGAGTACAGAGTGATAACTGGATACACTACATCGCGTGAAACCACGAAGTCACTGTCGACAGACACATTTTTAACACAGGTAGATATAGGAATACAAAATGTATACATGTGTGCATGCATGTATGTATGTGTGTATGTATGTATGTATGTATGTATGTATGTATGTATGTATGTATGTATGTATGTATGTTTGTATGTATGCATGTATGTATGTATGCGTTTTCTGAAAAAGCCATTAGTGAGAATCTTGTTAAAGAAATAATTTTTCACAGTAAACATTGACTATAGAAAATAGTCTAAGATTGAGGTATGTAAACCCTCGACGTGGGAATCGTGGTACATAGGCTGACCGACTGGCGTGGGTTCGATTCCTACGCATACTAATGCCGCCTTTTTTTCCGTTGTGGGTGTATATGCCCTAATGTTAGACTATTTTCTATTATCTATATATCTATACAGTAAAAACTATATATATATATAAATATATATATACATACATACATACAAACATACATACATATATACATATACAAACATACATGCTTACATAAATACACACTGCTTGCAGACAGAGAGTGTAGCGCATAAGTCTACCAGTTCGAAAATTTCCTGAACAAGTTGAACGAATTATTCAAGTACAAGTTAAATGTATGGACTATTCTGTAAAAAACAAAAAAGATAGGGTAAAAACAAAACATATCCCCACACACAGACACGCACATATATACAAATACACACACACACACATATTTATATATATATAATTTTTGTCTTGTTTTTAACCTAAACAATACCACCTCGTATTCACTATTAATAACGTCGACGCCTGTGCGGTATATTTACCCGTGTACAAGTGTAATGGGTGGCATTTGATGCCAAGAGATTTAGGATGCTTTATTTTAGTTATTGCAACCGACTTTTTGTGACTAATAGTGCGTCATGTGATCCTCTTCTTTTGATGTATAATTAGCAATAAATATAAATTACTGAGACTCAGAGGTGTGGTTCTTCATTTCCATTTAACATCGGATGTGTTGCAAGAAGTGTATCAAATTAATTTGAAATAAGTTTAGGTGCGTCGATATTTAATTAAATACGCATACACACAGACTCATACATACACACACACAAACACATATAGTCGCATAGAACGTATACACAAAACATGATTGAAAGTCTAATCTGACCAAATATATATGTATGTATGTACGTATGTATATATATATATATCAATATGTAAATATATATGCATAATTTATTCCTTTTGTACCCTCTCTCTCTCTATATATATATATGCAGGATAGGTATGGTGATGCATTACTAGATATATAATTTTATTTCTATTGAGCAGAAGGAAGAGGGTGACTCAAGGAACGGGTGGTTCGTTCTCTGATAAGTGCCGACCCACGAAAATCTCAGCCCATCATTCCAATATTGCTTCTGATATCTAAATACATATACATGTCTATCTGTCTGTATGCATGTTTATCTGCCTATATGTCTGTCTGTCTATCTATCTATCTATCTAGCTAGCTATCTATCTATCTATCTATCTATCTATCTATCTATCTATCTATCTATCTATCTATCTATCTATCTATCTATCTTACTGTTTTTACGGTAATGAGCCACGTGTATTATGTACAGACACCGTGTAAGAGATGTTCTCTGATAAAGGAAAACAACAGCGCTCAGCTTATTCGTGTTCAAAAGTGCCAGAAGCTTTTTAGAATAAACACGTACGGTATTGTTTGCATTCACACATTTCTGCATGCCCCACCCCGCCCATGATTTGTATAAGCAAGTGCTATACTCTTGTTGGATTCATCAATCTCGTGGAATATCTTCAACTGAGGAGCCATAAAATAAATCTGAAGAACTGCAGTGTCTCAAAGATATTTTACATTAATGTAATCACGAGTGTTATTAACACACACCATAGAAAACGAAGTAGTGTTCTCCGATGAGGAAAGCGATAGCTGTCATCATATTCACGTTCGAAACTGCCAGAACGTATTAAATATGGATACGTATTTACTTGGATTGTCGATGTGATGCGGGTACCTAATGAATTATCAACAGGTAATTAGCTGCTTACTTCAGTTCCTATACAAGATTTATTAAAATATCAGTAATTTTAATAAGTTTCCCACATGGGTTGTTTCATTTTCCTATTCCTATATATATATTATAATTTTTTAAACTATAAGATCAGCATTTGACCGTTATATGCAAGTGCCAAAATTCTTGTTTTTATGATCAGAATCCACCGTTGCTGAGCAACATGCACTCATTCCGGTTGGAGTAAACAAATTCTAGATTGTAAGGAATATATACACACACACACGTACGTACATATATTGGTGCAGATATACCAAGGTTTGTATCCACGTGGCTTAGGCATTCGGCCCTCTACGTGAAACCTTAGTCATGAGGCGTCTACTATACCCTCGGGTCAAATGGTGATTGTGAATAAATATCGGAAACAGCGTCGGCGGCGCTCGGATATACATACATATATGCATAAAACACGCACACACATACATACATATGTACATACATACACACACTGCATACGAACATACATGCATACACACATAATGTAGTGTATATCGTTATGTATAAGTATACTGTAAAGTTTTAATATGTACGTATAATATATAATTTTAATATATATATATATATATAATATTATATATATAATCTCATTCGTATTTAGGGAGAATAATAGATCTCATTCGTATATATATATAATATACATATATATATATATATATACATATTTATACATATATATATATATATATATATACATATATATATATATACATATATATATATACATATATATATATATACATACATATATATAATATATATATACATACATATATATACATATATATATATATACATATTTATACATATATATATACATATATATATACATATTATACTATATATATGCATATATATACGTACACATTCATATACTATATATATATATATTATTTTAACGATTGAGGATAAATCTTTAAAAGAAATTATCAGTAGTTTGCGTGAAAAACCTCGTAAGAAAAAATCCGTAAATTTTTCCACTTTGAAAATATTTATTTATATTATATTTGAGGTACTACTATTCGTAGATACACACGCTAAGAGGGACCAATGCGGTCAAAAACTACTAAATAAACAAAATTTTACCGAATGCAAAACTTCAAAACAAATCATTTAAATTTTGTACCGAAATGCATTGCGAATAAGCCCGCCATTTTCATAGATATGTAAAGATAAACATTCG
>NC_043015.1:36092869-36095369 GCF_006345805.1 Octopus sinensis
TTAGATTAGTAAATGAGATAAAATAGACGTAAATAGAGTGAAGGACTGATGGGTAATGTGATCTTGTTTGGTATTTGATTTCATTGTTCGGCCAGTTGAACTTCGTGTCATCCCTTGGATTTGGCCTTTTCAGGTCTTTATTAGAATCCTATCTGCTGCAAACATTCATAGCTCCAACGAGTCTTTTTGAGACCCTGGATATAATCTCCGACTCTTGGCTTTCCTTTGACTAAGCCATAGCAAATGAGACACATTAGAAAATGGAGTGCCAGATACTTAGGAGTTATTAAATAAGGTAGACTTAGACAACTCTCAAATAATACCATAATGAACAAGTCAGGATTGTTTTCGACAAAAAGAATGATTGTCAAGGATTAATATACAGCTAACTCTTACCATAGTAAAACAATTAAGAATAAACGAAAGCAATTTGCAATATCTTAGACTAATACCAAATTTAAAGACGATTTCCAAAATAAGAGACAAAGACAATCCAGAAGCCAAACCAGTTTCTGAGAATGGTTACGTTCTTGATGTTTCACGTTTAAAACCAGCCTAGCGTCGATCCACAATGATTGACTCCAGTTTTAATAAAGAAATAATCACCAATTGCGCATACATACGCACATACGCATTATACGCACACACACACACATATACATATACATATACATACATGCATACAAATATATATTTAAAATATTTTATAATTATATATTTATAATTACAACAAAGGTCTGTCTTTACACCTCACCAAACAAACTGCTAGAAATAGAAGCTAAGGTTTCTATTACCACATTGAAATCCCCGAGAAATACCATACTATATTGCTTGTAAACAAAAGAAAAATAATGAATATACAAGGTTGGTCAACTCCGTACTTGATTCCGATTTTAAGCTTAAAGTAAAATTTAAATATTTCACTTACTGCTATCATCAGCGGAAGTACTCCATGAGATAAATTTTCGAGTGATTCAAAATATGCATCCAACCGGCGACATTGGATAACCAATATCCACACTCGCATAAATATCCCGCCAAGTATAATTCACATCCGTCCTTTGTACCCATGCGCAATGTATTATCTAAACCGCAGTAAATGCAGTTTCGGTCATGAAGTAAATTTATTCAAATATGCATATTCGACGGAAAACCATACCCCCATACACACACACGATGGTACTTTTGCACTTCAAATGCACGACAGCTATGTCAGCCACGATGTGAAGAGATTTTGCTTCAGCCATAAGGGATCTTTTCCTTTGGAACGGCAGATTTTAACACAATTTCTAGTTTTACGCGTGTAAAAAAAAAACTTTGTATACTGGTAGAATGTGTCAAAATAAAACATTATTTTCACTTGGCTTTCTTGATAAATTTGTAATTCGTTTGTTTAACGTAGTTTAACTTTTCGAATTTTAACCAATCCTATCCTCTCTTTTAAGCTAAAATCATTTACTGCGTCTAAAACTGAGACAACATCCTGTAACTAACCCTCACCCTAACCCTAACCCTAATTTTTTTTTCTTAATTGTTAAATTAATTTAATTGTTACGCGTGTAAAAAAAACTAAAGCAATGGAAAATAATTTAAATAATTAACAAACAAAATAATTCTATAATTTTTATATACACGCTTTCCGTAACACACGCTTTCCGTATACGTACGGAAAGCGTGTGAATAAAAATTATAGAATTATTTTGTATGTTAATTGTTTAAATTATTTTCCATTGCTTTAGTTTTTTTACACGCGTAACAATTAAATTAATTTAACAATTAAGAAAAAAAAAATTTAGGGTTAGGGGGAGGGGGAGGGGGAGGGTTCGTTACAGGATGTTGTCTCAGTTTTAGACGCAGCAAATTTTGTTTATCTAAGTGGAGGTAATCGATTGGTTAAAATTGCCGAAATGCTCGGATTTTCAGACGAAATATCTTACAAACTATAGATTTTTCTCAATAAAACCAACAGAAAATGATGTTTTATAAACACATTCTACCAGTATACGAAGTTTAAAAGTGTTTAGTTAATTAGAAATTGTGTTGACATCTGCCGTTCAAAAGGAAAAGATCCGCCATAAGTTTACGGTTTATGTTTTGGTAGAATGTTGTGGAGGCGCAATGGCCCAGTGGTTAGGGAAGGGGTCTCGCGGTCGTAGGATCACAGTTTCGATTCCCAGCCCGGGTATTGTGAGTGTTTATTGAGTCGAAACACCTAAAGTTCCACGAAGCTCCGACAGGGGATGGTGGGGAACCCTGCTGTACTCTTTCATCACAACTTTCACTCACTCTTTCTTCCTGCTTCTGCTGTATCTGCATTTCAAAAGACCGGCCTTGTCCCACTCTGTGTCACGCTGAATCTCCTCAAGAACTACGTTAAGGGTACACGTTTCTGTGAATTGCTCAGCGACTTGCACGTTAAGAGCAGGCTATTCCGTTAATTGGATCAACTGGAACCCTCGTCGTCGTTACCGACAGAGTGCCACGTCAGAATGTTTCGACA
>NC_043015.1:36100369-36120369 GCF_006345805.1 Octopus sinensis
GAAATGGTTGTCGTGTTTTATTTTTCTCCTTTTCGCGTTCTGCGTTCTTTAATTAATAAATAGATTTTCTCCCTCGCCGTTTAGCTACTTTCAGAGAAAAGCCCCTCTAATTTGTTAATAATGCTTACTATTTATGAGAGTTCTAAATTTCTTTGTTTCTATGGCCTATATATTCCTGATTCAGTATTTAATGTTTTATATTCTAAATCATCTCATAACATGTATATATATATATATATATATATATATATGTACACAAAAAACGCCTACACATACTATACCACAAATACATTCATACATATATACAGACATACATATATATACATATACACACACACACACACATATATATATATATATATATAATATATATATATATATATATGTATATATATCGATATGTAAATATACATACACACCTACACATATACACGTAATTAATACATACACACGCACACATACATACATACTTACATACACACATACATACATGCATACATGTATGTATGTATATGTATGTATATGTATAATATGAGTTACCATTCTTTCGTTTCTCACTCAATATCCGATTCATTATATTAAATAAATAGCTAATTACAAGAGTAACTAATGTCCTTAAACTAATTATATTTTTGTTCCTCTTTTTTGGTCGTTTTACTAATCTCATGCTTCATTTTAAATGCTACTTTCACTTTCACATGCTACGTATGTCTTCCTGGATGCCTAAATATGTTCTCTTTCGCCAAGCCTTAACGTTGCATTCTTTTATCAGTTGTGCTGTACTTTTGTGCAGCAGTTTTCTTAGTCACATGCAGATGCAAATAAACGTAAAACATCCGTTGGCTCATCGTCTTTTGATTAACTGTCTTGGATAATGTTTCCGCTTCTTCTCCTTTTATAGTTCTCAAGAGTTTGTTTTCTTACAATTGTTCAGTTTCAGATAAACAACGTTTAATATTTATTCTGGTTCTTTACATTCTCAGTTCAAATCTCTCCGAAGTCAATTCCATCATGTCTGGGTCAATAAAAAATAAAACCCTTCTTGTACTTAGGTTGCTGTAATCTAGTAATCACCACCCCTGAAAACTGCAAACATTTTCCTAAAATTAGAAACTATCTTATAACCAGTCTTATATTGTTCGAATATCCCGCAGTCATCTGAACGTGCGACATAACAGTGGAACGAGGATTTCGTAGCTCACACAGCCACTGTGTAGTATTGCGGCATAACAATTTTCTAAGTTCAAACTCTGGTGAGGTTCACTTTGCCTTTTATCCTTTAGGGGTGGGGTCAGTAAAATAAGTGCCAATTACACACCTGGGTCGATGCGATCGATATGCTTCCACCCTTGAAATTACTGGCCTTGTGCCAAAATTAGAAACCAATTCACTAAAACATTCTGACCACCCATTCTTCGGCTATATCCTTGGCAGACAGAACATACTAGCTTTCGAGAAAAGAGAAATAATAACAAAAGAGCACAACAGACCAATGAAATTGGAAGCGTAGTATTAACCCGAAAAACTTCGTTAAGTCCGTATAGGATTTTCATTTTCTGTTCCGTTCTACTCAAGACACGAAAAATTTCAAGTCCGGAATCTATTGTGTAATGCTTAAATTATTAACAGAACATGGTAATTGAAAAGTAAGGGTAATCCCTAGAGATATTTGAATTCAAAGATAATTAGACCAGACCATAGAAAGCATTGTGTTTAGTCAATTGATCTGAAGATTCTGCGAAGCCAGGCGCATTAGTGTTACCAAAATATCAGACGTAACGCATTCTACAGCATAAATTCCCCAAAGACGAAGATAATCCTAAAATGTCTCATTCTTAAAGTATTAACAACTCTTTCACCGCTTTATCTTACTGATCGCTAATTTCCAATAGACATTTGTCTCGGAGCCAACCGCGTATACATACACACACAACACACATACACAAACACACATACACACATACAAACACACACTTATGCATGGGTACGTAGATAATGTTATAGATACAAATTTAGCCTAAATATCACCACACACTCACACATACAGGTAGATTGATAGAAGCAAATTTAATTTAGATATAAACATATACCTATATATTTAGTGAATATCTATATGTATATATATATATATATGTGTGTGTGTGTGTGTGTGTGTGTGTGTGTGTGTGTGTGTGTGTGTGCGTACGTTAGTGTATCTATCTTTGTATATATGCATATGCAGTCCTAGAAAAACTTTTAAGGTGAAATTTCTAGATAACAAGAATTAGCGAAATGCTTCGAGCAAGGGACATAAGATTTCAGCAATCTATACATGTACTAAGAGATTGGGTTGAAACCACATTCGCTTATATAGGTATGTGTGTGTTTGTGTGTGTGTAGATGTATTTATGCATATGTATATATGTATATGTGCGTATATATATATATATAAACGCTTATGTATATCTATAAATATATCTGTGTGAGTGTTTATATATATATGTATAGGTAAGTACCTAGTCATCTGTTTACCTTTCTTGTTCTCTGAACTCTTTCTTTCCTCTCTCATAAAGGGTACCACGACATTCAACCATGCTTCTTTCCTTCCAGTACTTATCGTCATCCTACCCTTTTTTGATTATTGATTTGATTTTTCCTTCACATTATATTCCTTCATTGCTTCCTCTCTCCTAAGTTTGCTTGTCTAGATCCTTGTATCACATTTTCCCCTCCCCTTTCTTCATGGTCTCTCTCTTGTGATATTCATTTTTATTCCATTCTCTCTGAGAAGGGTTACTTATACAGGCTGTAAATTATATGGGTGATTGTTGTAACTGATCTCACATATTCCCTCATGACTCGTGTTCCACGCCACTGCATTCATCGGGCGATCTCAGTGTGTGGAGCTTGAGACACCAGGCAATCCCTGTAATGTTGAGTTTAAAAAATAACTATATATACGTACACACACACACACACATACACACACACACACACACACACATATATATATATATATATAACATTTATGAATTCCTGATGTGAAACAGTTTGTTCAATGCGATATTGTTCAATTTCGGGACGGTCATTTTTAGTTTGGAAAATAGACACACGCACTATATATTGGTTCTTGTCCGGAAATCTTTCATCACTCATTTGTCACCCCTTCAGTGATCCTTTCGCTTTGCGTGTATCCTCCTGCTCCGTTTAGTGGGAGACGGTATGCAGCAGAGTGGAGCGAACAGGTGTACACTGTCGGGAGCTCAATGAGCGGAAGGGCTCGTTAATGCTCTGCCAAAATACTCAAGCCGAACACAGAGAAGCCCGGTTAATGACATTTAGATTACAGAGGGCAAACACATAGTAATACACAGGCTGAACCCCAATAGAATATGTAGAGAGTCTGAAGAGCTGTCCATACGACTTTGCTTTGTGGATGCGAAACCTTGGGTAACTCTATGTTCAAGATATAAAATTACTGTTGCAATATACATTACATACATACATGCGGACAAACATAAATATATATATATGTATACACACACACACATACACACACACACACACACCACACACACACACACACATATATATATATATATATAAACATTTATGAATTCCTGATGTGAAACAGTTTGTTCAAAGCGATATTGTTCAATTTCGGGACGGTCATTTTTAGTTTGGCAAATAGACACACGCACTATATATTGGTTCTTGTCCGGAAATCTTTCATCACTCATTTTCACCCCTTCAGTGATCCTTTCGCTTTGCGTGTATCCTCCTGCTCCGTTTAGTGGGAGACGGTATGCAGCAGAGTGGAGCGAACAGGTGTACACTGTCGGGAGCTCAATGAGCGGAAGGGCTCGTTAATGCTCTGCCAAAATACTCAAGCCGAACACAGAGAAGCCCGGTTAATGACATTTAGATTACAGAGGGCAAACACATAGTAATACACAGGCTGAACCCCAATAGAATATGTAGAGAGTCTGAAGAGCTGTCCATACGACTTTGCTTTGTGGATGCGAAACCTTGGGTAACTCTATGTTCAAGATATAAAATTACTGTTGCAATATACATTACATACATACATGCGGACAAACATAAATATATATATATGTATACACACACACACATACACACACACACACCCACACACACACACACAGACACAGACACACACACACACATATATATATATATATAGATATATATATATATATAACGCAACGCGCCCTGGCATTTATTAACAATGAATTATTTATATATGTAAATATATTTATAATTTAAGGTGTATTCCGTTAGGAATGTAGTCGAGTACAAAATAGAATTTTGTTCTATAGTTAAGAGATGAAGAATTATATACATTATTTAGAATTGACAGATATTTGTCCTCATCTTGTTTGTTCTTAATAGAACGTTTCGGCTGATATATCCTCCACCCCTTTTCAGATGTCTTGGGGAAATTTCAAACCTGGGTTCTCATTCCTAAGGTATTTTTCAATGTTGTTGTTATTATTATTAGTATCATGATCATGATCATGATCATCATGATCATCATCACCATTATTATTATTATTTATTATTATTATTATTATTATTATTATTATTATTATTATTATTATTATTCAGATCGCTGCCTGGAATTGAAGTCGGAATCTTGGGGTTAGTAGTCCGCGCTCTAAACCAGTACGCCGTATGCTCGTGGGCATCGAAAAATACCTTAGGAATGAGAACCTAGGTTCAAAATTTCCCAAGACACCTGATGAAGGCTGGAGGGTACATCAGCCGAAACGTTGTGCTAACAACATACAAGATGAGGACAAATATCCGTCAAACGTAAATAATGTAAATAATGTTAATAATGAAACTAGAGCTCGTTCACTGTTAGAATTACCAAATAGCTGGTAGTAAGTTCAAGTCTAGGTTTAGGCATTCATCAGGTGTGAAAGTAAAATTGAATAAAACGGTTGGATGTGCTAGCATCGACGTCAAATGTTTACTAACGGGGACAGCGATTGTATATCACCTGAGGAGATACAACTGGATCCCGTTATACAGGTAAACTGTTGCTTAATTTAAATCCTGTCTATGTGAATTTATGCTGTATCGAAACATGTGTAGTGTTTATGAAACAGCTGTCTAACCGTACTCCTTCTTATTCAATTATATATATTAATGCCTGCTTTTATGTTTATTTATAATAAAAGCAATTTTACTTTAATCTGATGGGTTAATCTATATTTTCGTAGAGTGCAAATTTATTACTCTTCAACAGGAATATTGACTGATTTCTAAATGTCGGCCACTCAAGCCTTCGTCAGACGTTCACCAATCTGGTCAAGTCTTGGAAGCTACTGTCAATGATATACTTGTTTAAGACTATACATATACATACATATATATATACATATATATATATATATATTTGTACATATATATGTTTGTATATATATATATATATATACATAGAATATGGTGATTTAGTTGACTGGTGATCTAAACGAATAGACATGGTGAGTAAGTGCAGTAACGGATTATCAGGGTTCTAATTGTAGTCTATTTTGTATAATTTTCCTAAAATGTTCTTTTAACGTACTGACTACTTGGTAACATAATTATTATTAATGATATTACCGTATATTATTATCATTAAATTATATGTCACTCCATGATCGAAACCGCAGTTTTCTGCGGGATAAGTCATTTCATATACGTGGGTATAAAGTTTAAATATGAATCACGCTCGACTCTATAACGTTGGAAGTGAAGTTAAATATTAGTCACGCGACGACGCTCGATTGCATGCATATTTATTCCAACACTTGCAAATTTATATTTGGATATTACACTGATGAGAACAAAAGGTAATTATGTTTTACTTTAAGTTGGAAACGCGTCTGTAATTATTCGCTGTCGAATTTCATTCATCATTTTCCCTTTTGCCAACATTAAAAAAAGTGTTATTTTCTTGGGGTTCTTATGATAGTTGAAAAGAAAGTTGCGTCTTTTTCTAATTCAGTACGTGGCGAAGTAATTAGCAGACCCCTCATTATAATTATGTATATAATTATTGAATATTGCGTATAATTAAACTAAAATGTGTTTTCAACGTACTGAATTGGTTAAATTGTTATTATTAATAATCTTACCCTATATATATATATAATATATATATATATATATATATAATATATATATATATATATATATATGTACATGTGTATGTATGTATATATATATATGCATATATACATATGTATATTTATATATATAGTGTTTGTTTGTATATTATATAGACATATACTAATATCTACAATATGTCTGTGTGTATGTGCGCGTGTACATAAATATGTTTCTGTGAGTTCATGTGTTCGTATATCTAAGCTATCTTCTCTGTTCTGTACGTGTGTATACTTGCGTGCAGGTATTTGTCTCTCTCTCCCCTCTCTCTCTCTCTCTGTTTGTGTGTGCGTGTGTGCATGTACGTGTATGTGTGCTTGTGTGTGCGTGTGTGTGTTGGTATGTATGTAACTATGTATGCGTGTATGTATCGTACTGCTGATCATAATTCATTAATCACCAGTTTCCAGCATCCCCCTTATGCGGGAGGGAAAATTGTTTCACTAAGGATCCGAAGCCTCCGATCGAACCTAAGTAATTGACTGGACGAGTGAACAAAACGATGAAGTATGCAGTGAAGACGGTTTCTTTCTGTTCTTTTTTGCTTGGTGTTTTAACATCTGCGATATTTTGGAAATTACAAGTGACACCTTTTTGGGGGACGCGCTACCGTTTGTTACTCGAAACAAAATGTCGACAAATTTTAACGATGTTCATTGTTTTGAAATATGCTTACAATATCAAACTAATATCTTCTTTCACTGTAGTCGGTTGTTGTTATTGTTGTTGTTAGTGTTTAGCACACAGTTTGCCTTGATTCAGAAGTTGCATGACTGAAGACACAAAACCCTGTAACTACCTCATCTATTTATTTTGACAAACAGTGAGGCTTCGCCCTGACACCATCTCATGACTGTCTTATCGCTCATTTGGTTCCACTTGGTTGATCCAAATCAGTCTTCCATGAGGTGAATAACGATGAATGTTTTCTACAGCAATGAATTAGCTCTGTGAAAGCCCCCGTTTCTCGAACATTCACATTTCATATGCCTGCATATAGCCGGCCCCTCTTATTCTATTCTTTCTTAGTCGAAGGTAATTTTAGCCTTGCCAGTTACACGATGACCTCATTGATGTTGGTGATATGGAAAAACAACAACAACAAAATTCTGAGTACACTCTGTGAAGTGGTTAGAGTTAGCAAGGAGATCAGGGCCATAGCAATTCTACTAACGAAAATATTGCAACACAATGCAGTCTTCACACCCACGTCAGCCTGTCAAACCGTCCACCCAGACCAGCTTCAAAGATACACATTAAAAGGTAGCGTAAATGAAAATGATAAAGAGTACGATTTTATTCGAAGTGTAATGATTGCAAGAGAACTGAGTGGCTTCTGATTCGAGGTGGTTCTCATATTTGCGGTTCGCTCGGCCATCTCAGATATCACTGAGAGCAGCGTAGGTGTTAATATTGATTCATTTACATCTATAAATAATAAATCAGTTTCGATATAGAACGACAAGTAAGAACTGTCCACAGGGACACAATTAGCATGACAAAATAGATAATGTAATAAACATTGCAACTGATTTAATTACAAAATATAAATAAAGGTAAAAACAGTAAAATTCAAGAAGAGCTCAGCCATATTCACGATCAGAACAAATATATCTCTCCAAGATATATCTATATCTATATATAAGATATGTACTCATATATATGTGTGTGTGTGTGTGTGTGTTTAGAGAGAGAGCGAGACAGACAAAAAGAGAGAGGGGGAGGAGAAAGTGAAAGATGGTTACGCACAAGGATTTAGATATCAATATAGTAATTAAATTTAGATATATAAAGCAATCAATAAATGCTATCATGTGACTATCTCTACACGTCCGGTGGCGGTATAGCATAAATATACATCCTTATTGATATTATATATTATGGAACTAGGTGTAAAAAGATAGATATATCAAACAATAGGCATATGCACATATATGTACTTGTGTGTGTATACGTAGGGAATAATATTTGTGCACACACACATACATACATACACAGATGCATACTTACATGCATACATACGTATATATATACATACATATGCATATATATATATATGTATATATATTTTTGCATATGTGTGTTTGTGTGTGTAGCGTGGGAGTACACACCATTTTAATATTCGAGACGTGTAATGGCACTCAACTTCAGAATGCAAATTATAAATCAATTTACAACCATAAATATGTCAGTTCCATTCCTGCTCTGGGAAACAAAACATTGTAACTTTGAGCAAGGTTCATCATTTCACCTTTCTCCAGTTCATTCCCCAGTAATGAGATCTCGGTTAAGTGCACTCTCCCTTCAGCTAATCCATTCTGAACCTTGATTGGTTCAAACAATTTCCTGGTCAAAATGAAATGGGCCACAATGAACTTCCAAAGACTTTCTCAACTTCTAATTGAGTTTGGATCTGTCTTTAGTAATTCCCAACAACTTTTTTCTCCTTCCGTCTATAACTAAGAATTAATAGGATTTTGTCGTAGCTTCTTGTATTTATTTTTTCTCTAATTCTAGATCCACTTTTCCCGTTTACTGGAAACATTTTTGATACACTTAAAGAGAATATGTTTGTTGTTCTATAGTTTGTAGTTATCAGGATATGTTATGTATCCTTCTTAAAGAATTGAGCTAATATTTTTAATCATCGTATTTATATTGTTTTCTTTGGCTTTGAACTCATAACACGAGAGTAAATAAAACAGACATACTCTAGCTATCCATATTGTAATAAGCTGGATTTAAGCACTGCATTAAAGAAATTGATTATACAGACCTATTAAACGAAGCATAAAATTACAGCACCTGATATTTTCAATACTTTAAAACACAAAAATCCTTTATGTCATGAAAATCTGTCCAAAAACAACTCTCTGACGATTCTTCACTGGGTATAATGCTACCCACTTCTATTTTATCCTGACGTTCGCTATAATGGAAAAAAAGGAGAAAACTGGAGATTTTTCATGCATTTTATTTCTCATAAAATTTCATGCAAAATGTTTTAAAAACATATTTTGTTTTAAAAATGCTATTAAGTAGGATTAAATTGCGACATATACTTCAATTGATTGAATCACATTTATAAAAACATAGCAGTTCATTTTCTCCCCAGCATTTTTGGCATATCAGATAATTTGTGCTACAATTATTTATGTTTCTTTGTCTATTTGTTTTTTGTTTTTGTGTTTCTAGATCCCTGGGAAACATAAGGCCGGCTACCCGGTTTCCACATCTTATAAGTGATCGAGGTCACTATATAGCACACTAAAAGAGTCACCAGTCCGTTGCATGGTTGAATACCAACTGCTCAGAAGGGAGGTAATAATTAATTGACTGGCATTATATTTTATCGACCCCGAAGGGAAAGAAATTATGTTGACTTTGACGGAATTTGAACACAGAACGTAAAAAGAATGAAAAAATGCGGTAAGCGTTCTATCCGACGCGCCCTCGATTTTACCACTCTCACAGCTTTAAATACTACGTGTATGAGTACAGCAATAGACTTTTGTTTTAGGTTGTTGTTTTTGCATATTATGTGGATATATAGAAATCGATTTGTTTAAATATTCCCATAAGGAGAAAAACCTATTTATTTTAACTGACGACAAATGCATTACTCTCCGAGTTGCAGTAAAGTGTCTGCGAATAAATAATTTATTGATAACTTTTTCTTCCGAAACACTAACCATTATGACTCATTTATTCTTTAATTCTATTATTCCAAAACACCTGCAAGATTTTTCTTTCATCTTGCATTCACCTGTAATTAATATGTTCCATGTTTGATTAAATGGCCGGCGTTTAATTAGATAAATTTTCAAAAGAATATTATTTATCATTCACCTCAAATTATTTTAAATATACAAAGCGTCTGCGCGTCTCTGGCATTCCTATGATTCTTGTTGATTCCGCATTTTGGTTGGCTTCGGTATTCCCTGATCGACCTGATTTAATTTCAAATACTTGATTTCGATTTTCGATTTATATCTTTTGCGTACTCACTTTTCGTATACAAATGCTACAGTTTTAATTCGAAACCGACACGACAGCTTTAAATGCACAGAAATATTGAAAAAAATGGAGCTAGTAAAAAAACTTACATTGACAAGATCTCACTTTTACTGGTGACTCTCACAGTTAGTGTGTGGAACATGCTTGAACAGAAGAACAGGGAAAACCTCAAAGTTGTGTTCAGTAAAATTGAACTAGACACAAAAACACTCACTCACACACACATATGCAGGCAGCACACAACCACTCACCGCATTCCTACACCCACCCTATGTATGATTACACATGTACAAATGTGAGAGCTGAATTAGAATGTCAGCTTCGTGAAACTTTAAATAATGCAATTCACAGTCCGTCCATTAAACTACTGGAATCCAAACTCAAAACAACGTGTTGAGTTTTATTTCCTTTTGCGCCCCAACTCCGTCTCTTACTCTCACTCACTCTCGCCCTCTCTTACATTATATACATCAATAAATACAGAAACACACAAGCACAAACATATATATGTCTAGATATGTATGTGTGTGTGTGTATACATGTGTGTTTGTCTGTATATATAGATAGATCGTTAGCCACTACACATATTTTTTTCTCTCCTTGTTTCTATCCTTGTTTTTTCTGTGTCCCTTTCTGTAGAAGTGCGTAGGCTCGAAACGTAAAATACTTTTTCTATTCCTGAGCGCTATAGTAATAACATCTGTTTGTTTTGTACACCACCTATCTTCGTCTTTTGTTTTTTTCGTAAACTCTCCCTATATATATATATATATATATATATATATATATATTATATATATATATATACTGTTGTGTCTGCGGAGACTCATTTTCTTTTTGTGTCTTATAATGTAACACACTCACCGGTAAAATTTCCACTTTTTTCTTATTTTTATTTTCCTAAAATATTCGTTGCGTCTTGCAACATTTTCAATAGTCTTGACTCTGTCCGTTATTTACACTGCGTTCCTTTATATTTGTTTGTGCGCATGTGTGTGTATCAGTGTGTGTGTGTGCCTATGCATGCAGGCACGTACGTATGTATGTGTGTATGTATGTATGTGTATTTATGTATATAAGTGTGTTCATCTGTATGTATGTAGCCTGTATATTCACGTGCTTGCAAACCGTGTTTGTGTATATTCTATGTATGTATGCGTGTGTATGAGCGTGTTTGTATATGTATGCACCTCTGTCTCCTTGTGTGTGCATGTCTGTGTGTGTGTGTGTGTGTTATGCATCTATGTGTGTATGGATCGATGTGCATCTCTATATGTGTGGATTCGTGTCTCCATATGTGTCCTTGTGTGGAGTAAAGTGTGTCTATATATGATCATGTGTGTTAGTCTCCATTTGCGTACGTGTGCTTGTCTGTTCTTATAAACTATATACATATCCGTCTCTATGTTGATCTGTTTATTTTCATATCCATATGCTAACATAAAAAAATACGTGCATACTTACACACTCACACCCCAAAACACATACACACACATACATACATCTATCTACATAAATCTACATAACAGTCCACTAACTATTCTACTCTACCTGTGTAAACTGTGGGTGTGGAGGTATTATATCTACTATTTATATTTCTTACTTAGTATTGGGGAGGTTTAATTTATAAGGACGTACTCCCGTATTTGTCTGAGTGTTGGGTCTTTTGCGTACTCGGATAAGATGCGGATTTAGTTTACAGTATGTAGTTTACAGCATAGAAGATGCTTGTAAATACATAAACATGACATACATAGGGGAGATATCTAGGAGAATTGCAGAAAGACTAAATGACCATTTGAGACAATATGACGACAAAAGACAGTGCTCCATACTCTACCAACATGCCAAGGACCACTATGGAGGCAACTTGGGTCAACTTTTGTGAAATGTATTAAGTAATTAAGTTTTATATTTGATGAATTAAAACCGTTTAAATATTTATTACATTATTCATTTTATCTTGACAATCGACTCCCACTTGGCATAAATAATACTTTTAATACACTTACATTATTGAAGTTGATTAATGTTCCAAATGCAGGGATCCACATTATTGTGCTTTTCTACACATTTTTTATTTGGTTCTTATTTAGAACATGTCTTCCTAATTCAAATATTAGATGCAAAGTTAACTTAGTTCCCACTACACTCCTACTTCGCAAATATTAGAGTATCAGTCTATAATTTTTATATCGTTAGAGAGGAAAGCTGTTCTCATAAGCCTTTACTGAACTTGCCTGACTTGTGTGAAGCATGAATTAAATCAGTAACAATTGTAATAATGATCTTTTCAAATGTTGATAAACGGTTAGCGTTTTTAGAGGGGACGGATTACATCGATTATATCGACCCCAGTCGTGAACTGATTTTTATTTTATTGATAACGAAAGGATAAATGGCAAAGTCGATCATGGTCAAATTTGAACTCAGAACGTAATGTGGGCGACGAAATGGTGCTAAAATGTTCTTCGACGCACTATTCTCTGGCTCGCCGCCTTTGACCAACTCTAATAATAGTAATAATTACATGCATGCACCCTACTCACTGATAAAACCGTTTTGCATATTCTAACGATATTTAAGGAGATGGAATGGACTAGCAACGCCATCTATACATTGACTCGTGAGGTGTATCCAAATTTATTCCTTGATCGTCTGCAGGATATTAAAAGGAGGAAGGCACATTAGAGAATATATTTCTAGAATTTCCAGGAACATAAATTAAATTCGAGTTTCTTTCGCTTTTTAAGGTCTCGTGTGGAGGTAGGAACCGTGTCGTGGATTTCGCAGATCGTACGGCGGGCAAGACAGCGCGAGATCGATGTCCTTGAAACACTGGAGTCCACCGGTTGTTGGATTGTTGCTGATTGATGGTGGTATTAGGTCAAATATTTGTGAAGTATTCTCCGTTATCGATAAAAAGAATAGAATTTACGTACATCGGTCCACCTAATTCTACGAATAAAGACGTATTGGCTTTGCAGAGATCTACATTGACGAATAATCCCCTCTGAAATAATAGATTAAATTCAACTTGCTTTATCCATATTACGTAAACGTATTCCTCATATCGTATATCCGGTGTTTTAGCACAATATGTAAATAAATATCTGAAGTCGTATGGAGACAGACGGAGATAGTTTTAATGTTTCCCGGCATTGATAGAATCACAAGATGTCAATGTCAACGTAACCAGGCAGGAAAGCAGATTTCTGGTTACGGAATGAAGGTGTATGGCAAGATCTGTGTACAGCAAAATTTCCGTAACATCGAGAATGCCTGAATTTCTAACGAAGTCAGATGGAGTATTTTAAGCGGGGGGGGGGGTTATTGTTGACAACAGATGATAAAAGTAGATAACTATTAATTATCTTAACGACCTAGGAAAATAAAAGGCAACGTTAACCTTCTTTGCGATTTGAACGCGTCATGCTACAGACTTAACTGTAAAGGTTATTGTGTCCGCCCGTCTCCTTCCTCATAAAACATCGCTTTAATTTTTGCTCTGTTCTAACTATCAATATGGTGACGTGAAATGCCAGCTACAAGAAGGTAAGACATATATTTTAGATCCATATCTAGTTCGTCTTTACCGACATTGAACCTCCGTTAATGTTTTATTTTATTTTCATTAATTATATGCTTCTAACGATAAAATCTAATGAAACGGATACTCTACGAAATTAGTTTAATAATCTTTAAAATCCGTACAATATTTTTGTAAGCTATTTCATAGTCATACATATATGTGTGTGTGTGCATGTGTGTGTGTGTATGTGTGTGTGCGTGTGTGTGAATGTGTGTGTGCGCGCGTGCGTATGTGTGTGTGCGTGTGTGTTTGGGTGTGTGCATGAGTGTGTGTGTGTTTGTGTGTGTGTATGAGTGTGTGTGTGTGAGTGTGTGTGTGTGTGTATGTGTGTGTGTGTGTGTGTGTTAGTGTGATGTATATTAAAATTTGCACTAAAAATTTCTGAAGTTTCTCGAAAAGAAAGACGCTGAAATAATTGAGATCGAAAGTAGAAAGTTAATAGCAAGAAAACAAAATATGCTTTCGATTCCTAAATGATTCTCATCCCCTCTCTCCCCCCTCTCACTGCACACACACTCACACACATACGCACGCACACACACACACACACACACACATGTATATACATGAGGTGTGTGTGCTTAGCAAAGATGTTTAAGCAGTGTTCAAATTACCACGAGTTGTTATATGGAGACAGAAAGAAGCCGGTTTGAAGTATTTCTGCCGTTAATTGAATCGCTATCCAAAATCTAGTGTACGATAGGCGTTATCCTCAGCGGCAACGTCGTCATCATCGTTGTCACATCATCATCATCATCATCATCATCATCATCATCATCAACATCACCATCATCATCATCAACATGAGCGGTAGCAGTATAGTTTGCATTGACACCATAGATATTATGACTACATTTGTTATTGTTGTTACTCTTGCCAAAATAATAATAATAATAATTCTTCTTATTATTATTGATATTTAGGAAATCGACATCATCAGTCTATAGCCTCTTCTTTGTCGCCAGCACCATCATCATCATCATCATCATCCTCGTCATCAGCTTTATTATCGCAATCATCATCATCACAAGCATCACCATGGTTATTTTTAAAATTAATAATTCTTATCCTTTTTATCTGTTCCACACTGTTTACCATTAGCCGGGATATTTTGTAAATCGAAAAACTAGTCAAGAATCATAATTGAGTTATTCGATAAAGACATTACAACTGATTACACACACACACACACACACACACACATATATATAATATATATATATATATATATATATATATATATATATGCATACACACATAAAAGTGATTATATGTATATAAACTTATATATACATATATGTAAAAACGATTATATGTATGCATATATAAACAGATATAGAGAGTTTTGATTTTACATGTATATATATATATATATATATATATATATATATATATATATATATATATATATGTATATACATACATATATATATATATTCATACATACACAAACGCATGTATATACACACTCACACACATATATATATATATAAATACACGCATATATATACACTCTCACACTTATATATATGTATGTACGTATGTATATGTATATATTATATATATATAATATATATATATATATGTATGTACGTATGTATGTATATATATATATATATATATATATATATATATATATGTATATAACTAGCCTTTGGACTGGATTTGTACTTGTGATATCTAGGCAGATGTTATAAATCATGGCTCCAATAGGAATCGAAACTGAGAGGCTGCAGACCCTGTATAACATTAAAAGGCTGATGATTAGGCTTTGTTGGTCTAAACTGAAAGTTCTCTATAATCCCTATTTCCTGTTCTTTATCGGAGACCACTTTGAAATGATAAACATGGAATTAAATTTCCTCGATTGTGTATGCCTTTCCAACAGTCGTCACGTCTATGATAGAGGAAGGATAACAGTAAGATATGAAAGGTACGATTTTATGAAAAGAGCATCTAATTAAAAAAGACCTCATTGTATTCACCAGAGAACTACAACTGCCTTGCAACAATCCTTACACTCCAGAATGTTCCTACGCATTCTTGTTCTACGTTAAGTAAAGCTCTATTTTCTATAGTTTCCCTCTGCACTATATAAATATTTATTTATCAATAATACTTTATGAATGCAGTGATCTTCCTCCGTGCTAAATATTTCAGAGAAGTTGTTTATTTGTATTTTTAAAGCCGTTTCTCTCAATTAGTTTCTGAAATTTTTCTCGATATACTCCATCTACTTAAGTATCTCTTCATCTTTCCCCATCGTTTCATATCTGTTTGATCTCCTTAAATACAAACAATTACATATTAACGCCAACCATGTTTTTTCTATGTTCTAATTAATTTGTTACCTGCAGAGATGTATCTTACTCTGCTTCGCTCCCATTCTTCACTTTCTCAGGCCTAGAGCATATCTTCATACCAAACTTTAGTCTGCTATATTTGTCTTGTTGTTTTGAGAATAAAGTTTGAGGCCACATGTAAACCAACAGAAACCTTGCCATATTCATACGATGTTCTTTGTTTGAAATAAACAAGATGGAAGTTATGAATGCAATAAAAATAGAAACAGTTCATAAGAATTCTCTTCAGAAACAAAATACTTGATTCTACAAGTTTGGACTAGCTAACATCTATCCACAACTTTACATTACACCACACTAGGGTGTCACCCATTTGATATCATGGGTTACAAATATATCTATTGAATGGTAGTATCCATGCTGTTAATTGACAAAAATAATCACTCAAATAACAATAAGCAATAGAAACAACTTCATCATGAAATTAGTGAAATTTTACAATATATAAGGAAAACAGTATATGGAGAGTGTATGGTCTTAAGTCTAATTGGTGGAACGACATGCATATTTCTGTTTTATTAGAACTCAAGTAGATTTTAGCAAAGCTAAGAATTGAACAAACATCAAAGATAGAGCGATAGCAATTATCAACAATTTAGTCCCAAACCACATTTTATTGGTTTGCGGTGAGGTGTTCTGCATGATAAATACAAATAAAAGCAATGGCCTACATTATATGTGACTTAGTGAAGATAATAAAGACTTCGTTTAACTTATTTTGTATACGTATAGAAGGCAGTTTCCGATGGTTAGCCTTACTGGTTAACTTATATACTTATATTCTATTTTCCTCTGTCCTTCAAATTCATTGTATGTCAAACAGCGTTGGCTCCTATTTCTTCTTTGTATTCTTGGATTCCTGTGAGAATGAAAACCGTCCGTTTCATAAATCTTGGTTTCGGTTTGAAATGCTTGATTTTCCTGCAGAAATATTTCATGTGGATTATCATAATCCCTGTGCCTTTCGCCAGTGATTCCGTTCCATGTACTCTTTTCCCTGCTTCCAGAGTGGATTCTCCGTTTTTGATTTGTTCATTTACCTTTTTCATTTTTGGCTATTCCTTGCATATTGGATGTCTCCCAATGAAGTCCGCTTTCTAAGGATGTGTCTTTCCAATTCTTTATAATCTTGAGTATGAAGTTTACCTAAATAAATGTTTATTAAGTAGAATCAAGTCCAGTTTCCGACGAGACTACTTTTGAAGAGAATTTATCAGCCATTCAATCGAACTTTGAAAACTTACTAAACCGTCTGCATTTATTTATCATTTCCGAAATCTGTTAATTCGTTTGTTAACCGGAAAGTTTCAAGATGGTCATTAGTCATTCGTTTATTGTTTCTAATTCTACTTCCTTTACCATTTCAGTTAACACATATTCTTGCTAGGATCTAATCATGTATTAAAACCATTGCCATTTGCTTTCATTATTCGTTCAAATATATCCACTACACTGATACTTTCGGTATTCGCTAACGAAATCCTTTCTCCGAAAACCATATCTGATTCTTAACAAAGCATATCATACTTTATCACACAAACACACGCTCAAAAGTGCGCACGTGCACACATTCACATACACACCGGAGCACCCGCGCGCGTGCACAGAGACATATGTACATGTATAGACCCTACAATTAAGGGGCATATATAAATATATAAGTGCGCTTGTCCATATGAATGTAGATGGCTATATACGAGACGCCCTTGTATGAATTCCATTATTGCCACACTGTCCGATGTTTAGAAACGGAACTTCCCCTGTTGGCGGGAAATCTTAGATTAAAAGTGGATCATAATCGCTTATACATAAAACCACACACACACACACACACACACACACACACACACACACATATATATATATATAGCGTCACAGATATGACTAACTCTACTAATGTGAGTAACTCTTCGAAAATCAAAGAGGAACAGAATGACTAATGGCATCTTTGAAACTTTCAGCTTGTATACCTGGTTATAAATTTACATTTATACAAATAATAATTGATGCACTTAGTTTTTTGAATAAATTATGAAGCGACAATCTGGGAAGGTTAGGATCATCCGTCGCCGACCCCCACAAAAGAAAAAAAGGAAAAAGAACTCAAGCAGTTAATTTGGACATTACAAAGTCTATAATCTATAAGTGCGACAGTAAAAATATGCAAGACTTTTCTCAGGTTCAAAACAAGAATTTGTTCTTCGTTCTTACATTACAACGATGGGATTCTGGGTTTTTGATGGACATCAGTTCCTTCCGTACAGGAAGACTTCAAATAATTAAAAATAGAAGAGAACATACACACTTATAGAAGAGAACCTACACACATGTACACATAAATACAAACTGAACAGTACATACCTATCAACAAATACGAAACTATATATAGCCAGATACATAGGCAGATATATACAAATATAGACACTCAACAATATACATAATACAAAGCCTACACAAATAAGAATAATTTTCAAATATTAACAAAACAATATTCCATTGAAAAAACACCAACAACGCCACAACAGTAAGAACAACAGAAACAAAACTCACCACCACCATCACCACCATTACCAACAACAACAACAAATGATAAGCAGGAAATAACCAACAATATTATCAGTGTGTGTTGAAGCCAAATTTCTCAATATTAATTTTGCAAAAAAATGCTATTGTGTATTCCAAACAATTCGTATATTTCCTTCTTCAGACATGAAGTTTTTCTTTCGTTTCTGAATGCTTTGTCCTTCATTATCCGTATTGCCATTCATCAAATCTTCAATATTTTAAACTTCATTGACTTGTTATTGCATCTATCTATCTATCTATCTATCTATCTATCTATCTATCTATCTATCTATCTATCTATCTATCTATCTATCTATCTATCTATCTATGGATGTATCTGTCTGTCTATCTATCTATGGATGTATGTATGTATGTATGTATCTATCTATCTATCTATCTATCTATCTATCTATCTATCTATCTATCTATCTATCTATCTATCTATCTATCCATGTATCTATCTATCTCTATGGTTAACTAGCTCTATATATCATTCATATATATATATAAATTTTTACATATATTTATCTATATACATACGTAGATATACGTATTTACCTAGACACACACACACACACTTAATACAATCCTACGACTCATATGTATTTAATATAATTTTTCATGTCTCTTTTGATCTATTGTTTTCTCTAACACACAATCTCGTTATATGCGCGCGTGTGTGTTTGTTTGTGTGTGCATATTGATGTGTGCGTGATATATTCTCTTGTGAGTGTGTGTGTGTGCATGTGCGCGTGCGTGTGCGTGTATATGATGTGTACTCTTCGGTCGTCGTTTGTTTGCGTAGAATGAGGCATTTAACACACTTGAGAGTTATCGATATTCCTCATACGTGGAGGCTTATTTTCGACAAGCACATTTAGTCTTACCTCAGAAGATCGTATCTCTGAACATAGAAATAATTTGATTCAGATTCTGTCTAAGTTTATTTCCAAACAGATAAACTTTTCTTAATGTATGCATCTGGTGAACATCTCACTTCTATATTTTAAAAAGATACTATGGCTCCTAGAGTGTCACAACGTATGTGTTTCTTCTGCTATACAGAGTCTGCATTTCTTTGATCCATTTTTAAATGGATTTGATCTAAGGCTGAATTTTGAATTCTCCAGCCGCGTTGTAGCTTATTAGTTTCCAGCCGTTTCGCCAATTTCGTGGTATTTCTACTATGTATTCCACTACGAGTATTTCATGAAATTGCGTCATCACAAAACTCACAATTCCTTACGGCGGCAAGGACTGTAATTTAATGGATGGCACTGTGCATGTTCCATTCTTGGTTGTTT
>NC_043015.1:36125369-36127869 GCF_006345805.1 Octopus sinensis
TTGGGGGTGATGAAGAATTCCAATTGGATGATGATAGGTGGCAGAATTGTTAGAAGACGGGACAAAAGGCTTAGCTTTATTTCAACTGACTTTACGTTCTGAGATCATCTTTGCTTTTCTTCCGTTCGAGGTCGGTGAAATAAGTACGAATTGAGGCACTGTGGGTCATTGCAATCGACTTACACACCCAACATAAACATTGCTGGTTTTGTGTGAAAATTTGAAACCGATATTATATTCGACAGTGACGAAGTTTACCCTAGCGGGATTTGAAGTGAGATTCGAAATAAATGATCGTTAAAGATCCAAAGAACATTTTGAGATATTTCAATAAATTTGAGATGCATAGAAGAGACAAAATGTGACAAAATCCTTTTATTTTGATGATCTCACCCAGCAGACTAGACATTCTAGCCACAACAGCTTAGCAGCCTAACTTTTAATGATCATAAGACAGTGAATTATCGTTTAGGAAAGTAATACAATTCATTTTATCATTACTAAGTAACTGAATGCCTCCCATTCAATGGGATCCAAGAGGAATTAAGTAAAACGATTAGTTCTGAGAAATCTGAATTTGAAAAGAAGGCAAACTTCAGTAAATAAATCACAGTTCATTTTATCCAGGGTCTATCATTGCTAAAACAATTTCTGACATTGACACACTACCCGCAATATAGCAGAAGGAGGATGCACAATTAAATGAGCTTCAGTAATTGCTAAATACCTCCATTCGCATTGTTACAAAAAAGGATTCAGCATTTCTCTTGGCTTCTACACTTTGTTCACAGCCTTTTTGCTTCTGAGGATATCGTATCTGCAAGGAAGATACGCCTAAGCAGTTTTACCACCGAAAGTTCTGAAGACGGGAATATAGTGAGTAAAATCTGAAAGACGTTTGAAGTAAATTATTGACGCTATGACTCGGGAATTTTACACCGAAATATAAGCAATACAAAATAATTCTATGGGGATATACTATTCAAATATACAATTGCTGTAACCCACTGTACACATGGGTTGTTCGGAAAGTTCATGCCGATTTATAGTAGCTGACCTTTCGACATATTTTAGAACATGGTTGAGTCCATAAAATAGGATTTGACTACACCTCCATTTAGAGAACAGTTTATCTTTTCGTAGAAGCAGGTTTATGTTCCTAAAACCTGTGTTAATTCTGTAACCCTTTAAAATTGAAGATAATAAAGTTAATTTTCGGCACTTGATGCTTTCGGAACTAGACAAAATTTGCTGCAGCTCGGCTGAGATGTGTTACCCCACCCTCCATATTCACCAGATATTGCTCCTTCGAATTTCACCTTATTCAGGTCTCTGCAGAATAGTCTTATTTGTAACAATTTCAATTCCTTGGATGACGTAAAAATATACCTTGATGAATTCTTTGCCATGAAACCACCTCAATTCTGGGAAGAGGATATTTTCAAGTTAAAGGAAAGAAGGAGACGCATTATGCAGCAAAATGATTCACATTTCGTTGATTAAAATTGTAATGGCAAGTATTTATTGACCTTTTTTTCCCCTTTAAATATCGGCACGAACTTTCCAGACAACCCAATGGATTTTGAGTGTGGACCAGTCGATGTTTTCTCTATTGTTATAATTATTCCACACACCCACATACATACATGCACACAGATATATATGTGTACACACACGCGCACGTATGTGCTGGTATAGGTGAGCTAAGGTGCGCGTATGTGCAGGCAGTTGGGTCGGTCTAAGTCTGCTTTCACATTTATACTTAATTACGAAGCCAAAGTTCTGCAGCACATGGAGTCTAAGACACGAATAGACGGAAGCACGTGTTGGGACACACAGACACACACAGACGCAGGCAGAAACCTATGCACAGGAAATTTACGAACACACAAGCAGACACATGCATATTCGTGCGTGTGTGTATGTGTCAGTGAATGTATGCACAATTATATGTAAAAAGGCATTTATGCGCCCGTGTGTGCTTGTATATATATGTATATATATATATACATACATGCATACATACACTCGAATATATAAATGTATCTGCACACACACACACACACACATATATATATATATTTAAGCATATATGTGTGTGTACGTGTGTGTGACATTGTGTGTGTGTGCGTGTACATGTGTGCATATAGTTAAATGCACCATTTCTAATTGAATGCGAAGCCCAAGTTCTGCTGATTAAGTCGGTGGAGGAACATTTCTTCTGTATGAATAGGAAGCAATAGAAATTGTGAGCCAATTATGATTTATCTCGATAGCATAGAACAATGTTATCATCTGTGCAGGGGAGGCGGTCGTTTGGCGGGTTTCCATTGAGTGGCACCTACACCTCCCTCGTTTGTGCAAACGAAGAAGCAGTTGTATTAGGAACACCAGGGGTAGCAGTAGCAATAGTAGTGTTGCTAGTATTATTAGTAAAGTTTGTAGCAGATATCCTATAGGAATATTTGTTGGGATAAGGGATATTGTAGTAGTAGTAGTA
>NC_043015.1:36130369-36133356 GCF_006345805.1 Octopus sinensis
TCTAATTAATGTTGTTGTTGGTGTTAGTATTATTGTTTTTTTTACTGTTATTGCTGTGGAATTGGTGCTGGTCGACTTTTATTCCAATCGTAAAGAGTTTCTGTCAAACACCCCGGCCCTCGCCATTTCTTCCTTTATGGCTTAGATTTTTTTTAAACCTACCTTATTGTTGCACGACATTATTTAGTTTAATCTGTGTTTTGTTTTCAGACATAGTTTATGGTTTGAGTGTGATTTAACTGCTATTTCTTGTTCAATTAATTCTGCAAATAGGCTTCCACGAAAGGTTTAGATTCGAACGCATATATTGATGGGAAGCTGTCTAGTTTCAATTATCGAATAATGATTAAATATCGCTTGTAATTTGAACACAGGGCCAGAAGCTTGGAGGATATGGGGTTTCATCACTTACCTCGATTGACAGTATACTGGTAATATTTTGATGTAGAGAGTTGGGAGGAATTAAACGAAATGCTCAGCGGAATTCGACTTCAAAATCTAGGTTATAGGGAGAATGTATCAAGTCATTTTGTCTTACGTTCTTACAACTCTGTTAATGGAAGGCCCTCGATGGCAATACCCTGCTGTTGGAATATTGACAATTTTCTGGAAACTTGGCGAGACAATATTCCATCGAATGTCGCCGAAACTCTATCCGATTCAGAGTTTTATAGTTGTATTCTGTTTCATTATTGTGTTTTCTAGAATGTGATTGGTTGGGCATAAATATTTATTAAATGCTACTTTATATCTATGAAGCTTATTCTGGCGGCGAGCTGTCAGAAACGTTAGCACGCCGGGCAAAATGCTTAGCGATATTTCGTCTGTCGTTACGTTCTGAGTTCAAATTCCGCCGAGGTCGACTTTGCCTTTCATCCTTTCGGGGTCGATAAATTAAGTACCAGTTACGCACTGTAGTCGATGTAATCGACTTAATCCTTTTGTCTGTCATTGTTTGTCCCCTCTGTGTTTAGCCCCTTGTCGGCAGTAAAGAAATATATTCTGGTTATGCAAATTAATGTCTACCTTCATTAATTTATATCAGCCTCCACAGACTGAGCTTGCTCAGGCACATTTAACCCGAGCCCGTCATTCATCCCTGTCCGGCATTAGTTGAGGGAGGGTTTGGGAGATGCGGTCACTGTTACTGTTGAGTTGATCTACCTACGTTTTGTTCGGACCGCCTGCTCAAATACGTCAATGTTTCTCTATCATCAATAATTATATTTATATTAACAATTTTGTTGTTAATATTACGTTTATTGTTTCTTTTTTTTTTGTAGGTTTAATGTTTATGGAATCCAAGCTAGATGGAAGCAACCCATCAATGCAAGGAGCAGTCTTAAAACTTATATTTAAGAACTCATGCGACGAAGGAACAACTGTATGGAGATCCCCTGCCTGTTTCTACCATTATAATTAAAAGACGTTTGCGCTTTGCAAAACATTGCTGGCGTGTGAAGCATGAGTGAGTTGGCCCGTGATCTAGAACGGAATCTAAGACGCAGAAGCTACAATTCAAACGGAATAATCTCCCCATCTATTAGGATGTAAAAAATCAGTCAATTAAGCCCTGAGGTGGTTTTATCTGTTTCAACTTCATAATACATATTGAAGTGCAAATATTGAATAGCAACAATCAGCCGAAACGCAGCGTAGGTAATATGAATGAATTTATTAATTTCAAATGGGCTATAGTAATAATTGCTTACTCTATGTATGTATTTTCCGTTTTCATGAAATTGAAATTTATAAACTTTACATACTTACATGCATACATACATATATACATACATACATATATATACACACACTCACGCATATATATGAGTGTATGTGCCCTTGTTCGTTCTTCACCACCGTTTAACAACGGGATAAGTTTTATACGTCCTCGTAAGATAACTTCTAGGAGTCAATTCATTCGACAAAAAATTCCTCAAGGTGATGCTTCGGCATGGCCACAGTATAATGACTGAAACATTTAAAAAATAAAAGATATATACGTATATATCTGTTATATTTAGGGATATCGAAGCACAGCAAATCTTCTTTTTGCTGTTGCGTAATATGAGGCTAAGAACTGCATCTTGAAGCATCCGTTATCTACGAGGGAGAGCGAACACGTGAGTACAATGTTGATGTGTAGCACTCACCTGGTGTTGAAGTAGATTAAATAATTGAACGTCGAGCAGAGTTTGTCAAGGTTGCTGAGTGTATCGTCAGTGAGAACACACCAAATACTTCCAATTTCCTCGATAGAGCAAGATCTTATCGTGTAAAGCAAAGGTTTGAAGTGTGAACAGAAGAATAATCAGAGAAGAAGGAAAAAAAATTAAAACAAACTAATTTACTACAACTGCTACCAGAGCCAACATCACTGGAACAACAGCAGCACCAGAAGCAGCGGCAGCGGTAGCAGCAGTAGCAATAAGAACAACCACAACGATGACGACAAAAACAACACCAAAACGATGACAACATGAAACAACAAAAGCAACAACGACAACAATATTATTGGTTAGTATAAAAGCAAACAAGAATCATAAAGTCTTCCTTATTTGGTAAAGAAAATATCATTAGGACGAATTCTTATATATTCTTCTTATATTCATATTCAACGCTGGACGCGGTTTTTCGATCGGAATTCAATTACAAAATCTAATTTGATTTTTCCTACATATATACGCAGGAAAACACACACATGTACACTCACAAGCTCACACACACACGCACATATATACTCACACGCATACACATATATTATAAATTGATAAATAAATAGGTAGATACACTACCTATATATATATATATATATATATATATATATATTATATATATATATATCATATATATATATAGATATATATATATATACATACATACATATATACATATATATATATATATATATATATATATATACTATATACATATATATATATATATATACATATATATATATATATATATACATATATATATATATA
>NC_043015.1:36133456-36163456 GCF_006345805.1 Octopus sinensis
CCTCAAAAGATTATGCGTAGTTTTGAAAGTTGTATAACATTAATTTTTATGAGACGAGGCTGAATAATGGTGGTTTTGTATTGAGACATAGGTGAATATAGCAAGGAATAACAAATTTGATAAGACATACATGGAATTAGCCAAGGGATTAGAAATACAATTGAAATGGAATATAATCTCAATCAGCAAAAGAATCTTTGGATTTCGTGAACCGACGTACCTTTTGTTAAAGATAGATTAATGCTGGTTGATGTAAATTTTTCATTTTTATACGGTAACGTTACGCCAGAAACAATATGATGTACAGTTGTTTAACAATTTTTGTTTTAATCAAACCTGTGAATGTCATACGGGAACAGAAATTGTTTCAATGCACGATTTTATAAGTGTGGTTATACCCTCAACTAATCGGAAGTCAATTTAATAAATTCTTTTCCGCTCCGTGTGCAAAATTCGGGTAATATTCATTTCTAAAGATACGAAAGAGAATGGTTTGAACCAACAGCTGTATTTCCATCATTCTGTTGTCGGTAACACTCTAGCAAGATGTAACGCCTATCTGACAATTTTTCATTTCAGGCAGTTAGCGGTCATATGACTAATAACTATAAACAGACAAAATGTAGTCAAATCTCTCTATGTCCAATTTAGCTTTTCCTTCTTTTGTATTCGAACAAGAAATCGATATCATCTTCTAGTTGTTTCTCATCAAATTTGTGGTTTCTTGATAAGAATTACGGTCTTACGGTCGGTTACGACTATGAGTGGTCCAGCTGCGTCAATTGAGGGGGGGGGGGCGTAAGCAGTTTACTCCCCAACCACAAGGTAGAGTTTTATCTTTTTAGCCTATCCCAGTAACTTGTTTGATGCATTTAGAAGGCGATTTGTGTTTTGCGTCGCTGGATTGCTTCGAGTTCCGCCTGTGGAGGCACGTGGATTATTGTTTAAAGTGTTGGACTCATGAAACCTAGATTGCGGTTTCGATTCCTGGAGCGGGCGACGCGTTGTGTTCTTGAGCAAACCACTTCTTTTCACGTCGCTTCAGTCCACTCAGCTGGAAAAGAATGAGTAATACTTCAAAGGACTGGCAGGAATATATACGCCATGAAACCAGGAAACCGGTCCTTATGAGTCGGCATGACTCGAGAATGTAACTTTTTCCTTACATTTTCGAGTTCCATCGTTAATTTTACATTGTTTTGTGACCATAGTTGGGAGCAGTAGTCTAAGCGACTGAGGGCATATATACTCCAGAGGACCTTCATGGTTTCCTGTTCTCTCGTTCTGAAACTTTTAAGGATTCAGCCGATCAGCCTCCTTTACTTTATTGCCAAATTAGTAATATGCTCCTGGATGGATGCATCATTTCTCCTCTCAATAACCAGGTCATGCACTGATTTTTTTTCAAGTATAGCAGTCGCTCCTGGGTCATTGTATCAACTGCATAGCTACTTGAACAGTTGAGGGCATGTCTCATGGAGTCACTCTGAAAAGCAGTAGTCCTAACACAGTAAAGTATGGAACATCACTCTTTATTTCAGTTTCCTTAGAGGTTGCTTTCGTTTACTTAGAGGTTCCTTAGAGGTCACAATGCCCGACTTCTATATTCTAAAACGTTACAGCTACCCTGAAACGTTTCCAGCAATACTGAGATCACGCTACTTGTGACATATCACACCGTGGTAGGTTTTATCAAATATTTCGCAATGTCGAGATATGTCACATCCGCATTTGAAATGCTGGGCAGATGCTTTAACACCCATTCGTAGTGCCTCAAGAGCTGTGCCAGGCAGTTTCTACATCCTGGGGAATAATGCAGGGAGAGAGTCATTAAATCATTCCTTACCAACAATGCAATTAGTTTGTCATTCTGATAAACTAGTACAACACATCGAAAGATTTACTGACATGGATAATTATAGCAAAGAAGGGGGAAATTTTCTCGTAATAGAGATTTGACTGGGAATTCAAATACAATGTTTAACGGCTGATCTCCGATCTATTTATCGATTAGTCAATCTATCTACTTATCATTTTACCTGCATCTACATATATACACACAGACACAAACACACGCACACACATATATATATACATACACACATATATATATACATATATATATATACATATATATGTATATATATATATATATATATGCAAAGTTATATACGAATAATATACAGATCTATATTGTGTACTTATGTATATATATATGTGTATATATGTGTATTATATATGTATATGCATGTATGTATATGTATGTATATATATATTATATATATATATATATATATATATATATATATATATAATATATATATATATATATATATATATATATATATAGTACGCACACACATGTGTGCGTGTGTGTTGTATTCATTCCTACTACAAGTGCTTCCTTATAAACAATGAAATGGTATAACTTTAGTTTTGGGGTTTGTTCCGCTACACAATAAAATCCTCTGCTTATATCGATATTAATTCCGCTTAACATAATATAAACAAAAGTAAATAAAAGAAAGATTAGAGATAAGAATATGTCTTTGAAGAACAAACGAACTTGGAAATATCGCTGTAAAATTATTCAAAATGTTTTTAAAATATTTAGAAATAATTGATCCTTAAAGAAACTGGCTTTTGTGGCGAGACAAAAGAGATTGTTGTAATAGATTAATTACACTTAGAGCTTAACTGGGATATACACACATTAATTCGAATATACATATATATATATATAAATGCTGATGACACTGAAAATAAATAATATATATATATATATATATATATATATGATTTTATATAATATTATATCTATCATATATATATATATATATATATATGCATATATATATACATATTATATGTATATACGTATATATACGTATATCTACATATATATATAATATATATATAATATATATTATTATATATATTATATATATATATTATGTATATGTATACATCGATACGCATATATTATATATATACACATTTATATTATAGTATATACATTATATATATATACATAATATTACATCTATATATATATACATATATATATATATATATATATGTATGTATATATATATATATATATATAGATATATTATTATATAATATATATATATATATATATATATATATAATATATATATAATATATATATATGTAGGTCCCGGGTTGATTCGGGGTTAACCACAGTAAATAAGGTACTCAATACATAGCAGAGTAAAGCTTCCTGACATAGCTCCTGAAGATTTCTCTTGAATGAAACAGTTCAGTCCTGTAGAAGCTCCTTCTATATAATAAATAAATAATATATATATATATATATATAATATATATATATATATATATATATATATATATATATATATATATATATGAATATATGTATATTGACACACACACATTTCTTTCTCCGTAACAAATAATCAACTGACAATAAACCTGTAGAATTGTGGTAAAATGTTGCATAAAATTTGGAGAAATAATAGAAAACAAAATTATCTAAATGCTGGCGGAAGGATGAGTACAATCTTTTCAAATATGAAGGAAGCAAATAGATAGAAAAGGAAAAGGCACCATCTTAAAACCGCAGCAAGTAACATAGCCAGAGAACCGGAAGTACTGCAGGAAATTGACGCTATTCAGGGAATAGCAATAACCAACACAAAATTAATACAAGCGTATATATGTATGTATGTACGTATGTATGTATGTATATATGTAGTATGTATATATAATATATAGATATATATGTATATATATATATATAATATATATATATATATGTAATATACATATATAATACATATAAATATATATATATATGTCTATATATATATATACGTAATATATATATATACATATAATATATATACGTATATAATTATATATAATTATATATATATATATATATAATATATATATATATATATATATACATGTATATATATATACATATATATGTGTATATATACATAAATAAAAACACATACATACTCTTGTGTTACTTTTGTATTACATAACACACACACTCACAATCACACAAATACGTACAGATATATGTATGTACACACGTCTATTCATATGTACTCACGCGTATATACGTGTGAGTATCGACAGCGATTGACTTTTTAGGAAGGCTTGCATAAAAATATATTCCAGTAGACAAAATTTAGTCATTCTTAACCCTCATAGATATATCGACATTTGTTTGTGTCTATAAATTAGTTGCAGTATTTACGTGTGTGTGAACATATGTAAGTATCTCGGGTCTGTTCGCTACAACACACCATGACGATGTATGCGCAAACAAACGAAATTATAATACATGACTTTTGTACAATACATCGTGTTGACATCATGCTGTTATATGATAGATTAATTAAATCGACGACAACAACAACAATATCAACAATAGATACAACAGTGGGAAGTAAAATAAAAGTTACAGAAAAATAAAATTTTAGCCTCAGGCAGAGTGCGTTGCTCTCGCTCAAAACATTTCTAAACATTGAAAATATATTTGTTTTCTCTTCGAATACCAAATAAGTTTTTGTATACGTTTTTGTCACACTCTGAAAAATAACATTGATAAATAAGTTGGTAGATGTTTCCCATATGGGAATATATAATTCTCGTCACTAGACCTGATAAAATTAGCAGCTAAATCTTCCTCGAATTACACGACGCATCCCTCTTTCTTAATCTAGGCGTCTGGGCTTACATTTACGCCAAAATGATTACACATGTTCAAGCATCTTTGGACATACACACATACACTCACACACTCTTTCTCATACACACAGACACACACTCAAACACACACATACATAGACACACATTGAAATTTGTACGCAAAATATTTGGATGCCAGCAACTTTGTTTTTATCTTGTCTGAACCAGTGGAACGTTCAATATTTCACAGTATCTAACCCAAGCTAGAGTGGTCGTTATGTGTCATCCACTCACCCTTCATTCCTGGGAGGATCGTGGGGGTAGGGTTCTTGGGCACCTCCTCAATAGTACTTTGTCCGTCAGCATGACCAGCTGAGACATCAAACCATCATACTGCAGGGTGGGCATGGAAAGAGAAGAGAAAGCAGAGTATGGAGAAAAAACGAAAGACAGAGAATATGAAAAAGAATGTGGATAGAAGGTATTATTATTATTATTATTATTATTATTATTATTATTATTAGTAGTAGTAGTAGTAGTAGTAGTAGTATTAGTAGTAGTAGTAGTAGTAATAGTAGTAGTAGTAGTAGTAGTAGTAGTAGTAGTAGTAGTAGTAGTAGTAGCAGCAGCAGCACCAGTATTAGTCGTAGTAGTAGTAGTAGTAGTAGAGGAAATAGAAGAAAAGGAAGAAGTACAAGAAGAAAAAATGGACAACAAAAAGAAAACAAGTAAGAATATGAATAATTAAGGAGGAGGAGGAGGAGAAAGTGGAGAAAAAAGGGAAGAAGAAATTCATTGGGCATAGAAAACAACAATAGCAGCAAAAGAAGGGTATAAGACGTAGAAAATAGGAGGAGACAAAAGGCAGTAAATTAGCAGAAGATGAAAATGTATGAAGAAAAGATTCTCAGTAAGAAAGAATGAAAAAAATATAAAGAAGTTGAAATCCCGAGAACGAAGAGACAAAAAGAAAGATGGCAGCAAAATATATGCAGAAGAAACAAACATAAACCTTTGGCAATGTTGGATTCTGTGGCAATATCATCAGCGCCACCACAATAACTATAATCACACGCCGCCATTGTTGTAGTGATTCTCATCTCAATAAACGCAAGCGCCATATTGCTTAATTAGAGCCTTAGTTACAGATTCTTCATTCAGCAGAAAGCAAACATTGACAAAACTGCGATAATACAATTATGGTTGATCTTCCGTCTGATTAATGGACTTGCTAACACGATCTTCGTGTTCACGGAAACACATTCGGTCTGTCCTCAATTGGGTCGAAGCCAACCAGTCTGTCATTTTAATTGCATCTCCTGTGATGCACTAGGATGTACGCTTCTGATTTCTGCATGTATATATATATATATACACGTTTGTAGGTATGCATGTATGTATATCAGATTTATCAATCTGTATGTGATATTAACAATAGCAGTTGTATATATGCATATATGTATATACACATATACGCATGTATATACATACATACACACACGCACACATATATTGAGGATGTGTGGATGTGTTTATGTGGCAGTCTGTTCCCATCTCTCTGTATACACACATGCATACATATGCACTGACAAACTGGCGCACGTGCATACATACATGTATACATACACACGGGCGCACACATGTATAGATATACGAGGTTGATACCGTATGAAAATGCGTTGTAAAGCATACAGTGGTACCATAGACTTACATAGACAAAAGACATCCGATAAGTTCAGCAAAATGTTCTGCTTACCATATGCATCCACAAAGCTGTAGGTGGTCCGCGTGGCACGTATTGGCACTGAATCGGAGATCACGCAGATTCACCAAGCTCACATTATTATTATTATTATCACTATTACTATTATTATTGTTGTTGTTGTTGTTGTTGATGTTGTTGTTGGTGTCGTCGTCATCGTCTTCCTCGTCGTTTCGCATTTGGTAGCTGGAGGCGAATTTCTGCTCCATCAACCCCGTGTTGCTGGGAGAAGAAGAATTGTCGCTGGTCTCTTTGAAAACAAACTAGCATGTAAATATTTGTTCTACTTATTTGTGGGGAAAACAAAAAAATAGCAACAATACTGATGGACGAAGAAAAGCTGCTGCTGCTGCTACTACTACTACTACTACTACTACTACTACTACTACTACTACTAATAATAATAATAATAATAATAATAATAATAATATAATAATAATAATAATAATAATAATAGTAATAATAATAATATTGAAAATGGCCACATCTCACTCCTCTGGAACTTCACCATTCAAACTGACAGAAAGATAGATGCAAATAGGTCAGACATCATAATGAAAGACTTCAGACAAAGAACATGCCTCCTCATTGATATGACTGTCCCAATCGATATAAACGTATCTGTCAAGACCTACCAAAGTCTGAGCAAATATAAAGATCTTGAAATAGAAATCAGCAAAACGGGGAACCTGCAAGGTCATGCGCTGTTTATCTGGATATGAGATCACCATATCGCGTACATATGGTTGTGGTGCATGTGCCTGGTGTACCCTTATTAGACGGGTATTTATAATGGGTATATTGGGCTTCGTATAATTGTACCCCAGTGTCACTTTGATGACATGCACAGGTATCTCACTCCATAATAAAAATAATGCCCTGATGCAGTACCAGGCAGTGGGTCTCGTGGCTTCTGATCTTAACTGATTGGAAGTGTTATCATGTACATTGTTTTGTCTTGGTATAAAAGATGGGTTACAGCAAATATTCTGCTCAATACCACAGATTTGCTTGTCAGTTGTTTGACCTTAACCACTTGAGCATGTTCCTTAGTGGCTGACGATATGTGCATCTCTGATCACAAGCAGAAGTAGTGGGGGAGCTTCATAGCCATGTGTTAATAGGAATTTTTAACATCCTCAAACAACCCTAATTCAATTTCATTTGAGTGGGATGGGCTGTTCGACCTGAAACAAAATTCTAACTTTGTCCCACCTGCAAGTTCATTGTGCTGTTTATCTTGATATGTGATCACCATATGGTTGAGATGCATGTGACTGGTGTACTCTTATGAGGTGGGTAGTCATGATGGATATACTGGGCTTCAGAGAGCAAATTGAGGAAGGGATCTCAAGATTGTGGAAGATTGCGTGCATATCGAACTCGAGAGCCTAATGACGTACCTCGCCTCCACGAGCTGGAGGGTCAACCTGAGGAATGAGCAGGCGTCTCCGCTGTGCCGCATCTTCAATAGAGCGGATGAAACCATTGCCCATATCACGATACGAATGCTCCAGACTTATCCAAAACCACTACAAGTTGTGGCGAAGCGACTACATAGCGAAAGTGCTACACTGGAAACTGTGCGAAAAGTGGGGGCCAGAAACAGGCACGTCGTGGTATGAACATAAACCGAAGAAACTGAAAGAGTAGGAAATTAGCAAAATTCTCTGGGATTTCTCAATCCAAACCGATTAGCTGCCAGAGTATAACAGACCGGACCTAATAGTGGTGGTCAAGGTGCACCACATATGCTATATATTTGATGTTGCATGCCCCATTGACCCACGAATAGTTAAGAAGGATGGCGCTAGAACAATATTACGTGCAAACCCAAATATATGACAACCTAGGCATAACACCAGCATGAACCTCTAACTTGTTATCCCTTGAGGTCTCTGACTGAGATTTGGTGCCAACTTGTATAAATACCAAGCAAAAGTCAAACATATAATTAATAATCATAATAATAATAATAATAATAATAATAATAATAATGATAATAATAATAATACTAATAATAAGCACATACCCAAGGCACACAGAGCTGTGCTCTGTAGTGAAGTGAAAGCACGCTATAAAAAAAAAACTACTGAATAATAATAATAATAATAATAATAATAATAATAACAATAATAATAATAATGATAATTTATTTCTTTATTGCTGACAGGGGATAAACATAGAGGGGACAAACAAGAACAGACAAGGGGATTAAGTCGATAACATCGACCGCAATGATTAACTGATATTTATTTAATCGACCCAAAAAGGATAAAAATGCAAAGTCGACCTCGGTGGAATTTGAACTCAGAAATAATATTAATAAAAGATGCTGAAGTAGCAAGAAATTCTGGGAAGAAATCTGAATCAAATAATCAAACATATTATAAAAGGTGGCTGGTTATGGGTTTTCAAAAGAGAAACGGAAGATGGAATGATAGACAAAAATATTGTGAATGTGTGGTCGATGGTGATGATGTGAATGATGAATAAGACGATGATGATGGGAAAGATGATGAGGATTATATTGATAATAGAGGACGTGTGGATGCTGATATTGATGATGATGATGATGATGATGCTGTTGATGGTAGCTGAAGATGATTGATAAAAATAATCCTACCTGTATTGTATTCCTTTCATCGTAGCTGCATCAGTTGTATCAACAGCAACAACAACTATAAACAAAGACATAGACTGACCGTGTAAGACGAAGCAGAAAAAAACAAGGAAGTCAAATATTAAATTGAAAACAATTATATTTACTTTAATTAATATAATTAAGTTGACTGTACAGCTTGACAAGAGGCAATTGGCCCAACTTAATCTTGGCCTAATTACGCTAAAGTAATTAGTTACTATCGTCTTGTTCATGGAGAAACTCATATAGAATTTGTATAAAATTTCACGCTTTTACTTCAAATCCTGCTTTACACAAATTTCGTTATATATACGCATACACACACACACACACACACACACACACACACACACACACACACATATATATATATATATATTATGGAGATGCATAGCAAGTGACCTGATCTGAGGTCGTGTGCCGAAACAAAAACAATTGCAGCGTGGAAGGTGTTTATAAGCCAATTAAGAAACACACAAAAGCCGTTAGATTCAGTTCAACATTTAAATTTAATTTGTCAAAATATTTTCGTCGCTTTTAGACCGCGACCTGTTCACTGACAAAATCCCGTGCTGCATCTGAGAAAGTAACAGTTAGTTCATGATATGTATGTATGTATGTATGTATGTATGTATGTATGTATGTATGTATGTATGTATGTATGTATGTATGCATATACGTATCTATGCATATAAATATGTGGGGATGCATATGTGTACATGCGTACGCTTGCGTGTACACCTATACGTATGTATGTATGTATGTGTGTATGTATCTATGCATATAAATATGTGCATATACATATGTGTACATGCGTATGCTTGCGTGCACGCCTATACGTGTGTATGTACGTATGTATGTTCTGGAATAGGTTAGAGAGGGACACCAGCAAAAGAAATAGAAATATTACTTTGAATGATAACAAAAATTTGCGCAGTATAATGTTTGTTGACGCTTCCCCTAGGAACGAATTCAGTAGGTCATTTAAGAAAATCCTGCGCACAACTGGTCTTAAAATCAAAGTTGTAGAAAATACAGGTAGGACTATCGAATCTGTATTAAGTAAGTCATATCCATTTGATAAAATCCCGTGTCGGAATAATTGTGTAGTATGTTCTACAAACCCACATCTGTTTTGGGGATAGTATGGATATCCCTTCATCAGAGACTATGTGAGACGGTTAAAAAGCGGTAAATATTAGAGATCGAAATAAGGAATTATTACGCAAAATGGGTTTGTATGTGAATATGTATGGTAGGGGTTTTGTCTATAATCAATTCTTTAGTTTGGGATGTCTGAGTTCATGGATGAATGGTAGGGCACGTTGAAAAGCTATATCAATTAGTGATGGTGGGTAATTTCTGTTGATGAGTGAATCATTTAGCTTATATAGACGTGTGTCCTTGGTGCTTGTATGAGATACTATAGTACACATACATTTTGCCAGGTTGAAAGAGATATTCATTCTAGTGTTTATGGGGTGGCATGCGTTGAACGGTACGTATTGCTTGGAATCCGTGGGCTTATAGAATATCCCTCCTTCTATTTTGCTGTTGGATTTCTTAATGAGGATCTCGTAGAACGCAATCTTCAATTGAATGCAATCTTCAATTGAATGTTTATATATATATATATATATATATATATATATATATATATGTGTGTGTGTGTGTGTGTGTGTGGTGTGTGTGTGTGTATATATATTATATATATATATATATATTTATGTATATATATTTATATATGTATAATACATAAAAGAGAATTGGAAACGATTCCTGGACGATTGTTTTATACTCTGGAAATGAAAACACAGATAAACTCCTAAAATTTAAAAACCTATTGAACAGCATAAAGCCAAATATACAGTTCACAATGGAATACAACCAAAAGGAGCTCCCATTCTTGGATATACTAATTTAAAAAATTAACCTTAAAATAGAAACAGACATTTTTTACAAAGCCACAGACGCCAAACAATACCTTCTTTATTATTCATCCCACCCAAGACACACTAAAACAAACATCTCCTTCAACCTTGCAAGAAGGATATGCACAATAGTGTCAGAACAAAATACCAGGAACTTTAGACTGCAAGAACTCAAAAACACCCTAATTGACAGACAATACCCAGCTCAACTCATAAAGGATGGGATCAGACGTGCAACAGAAATCAACATAGAAACTTTAAGAAAAGTTCAACACAACAACACACCTTCCCCGAAAATACTACCTTACATATCCACATACAACCCCAGAAACAAAGAAGCCTTCACCTTCATCACACAGAATTTACCAATACTTCATAAGGACCCCAAATTAAAGGAAATTCTAAACATACACCAAATCATTAAAAGCTACAAACAACCTAAATCACTTAAAAAGATTCTCACAAAGGCAAAATTGTTTTCTGAAATTACGGATGCAAAAGTAAAAAAATGTGGTAGACCGAACTGTGCAACATGTCCAAACCTGCTAGAAGGATCAGAATTCCTCTTCAAAGAGGGACAGAAATTCAAGATCAAATCTAATTTTACTTGTGCCTCTGAAAACACAATTTATGTCATAAAATGCTTGGGCTGCCACCAAAACTACGTGGGGTCCACGGGACTATCACTCAGACGTAGATGCACACTGCATCGACAACAGATTACAGAATGATACCCTTTAGTGAGCACATTGAGAAATGCGCAAAGCAACTACTACCACAATTTTTAATCTTCCCATTTTACCAATGTGCTATCGGAACACCAACACAAATTAGACTAAACAAGGAAACATTCTTCATTGAAAAATACAAGCCCAAACTTAACCATTCCAACATACTTTTACAAAGAAATTCACTCCAAAAGAAAGGCAAAAACTTTTAAACGATTATCTCCCTTACACCGAAGAAATCACTTATTACCTCCCCTTATCTGGAACTCTCCTCAACATAAACATAACGATAACTCTTCTCAACGTAAACATAACGATGTAAGAAATTTGAAAAGCTGAACGCGAAACCGGTCATTTCTTCTAAACTATGTCATTGTAAGAAAAAAATTTATAACATTCTTCAGACATATTGACTCAAATATATATTTTTTAACCTTTTAAAACAAGCCTTCTGTAGTTTTTTCACTTTTTACTATTTTCTATATATTCAACCACGTTCTTTCACAAACCAACTTTCACATCTATATATATATATATTATATATATGTATATATATATATATATGTACACTGACACTAATATCTATTCTGTATTGACGGTTTAAAGTCGATTTTATGTTATGGATATGTTCCCTCCGTAACACTTGATACTCTTTCTTTTCTCCCTCTGGAAAAATTGATAAGCAAAATTAGGTCATAGTTATCATAAAAATTGATAACTAAATTAGGTCATATTATGTGATATATATTTGTACCTTCATATTTATGTATAATATAATTTTGAAACTCTCATTTTGGTCTTTCCTTTTAATCTAATTTGTGTCAATATTGTGCACTGTTTCAGTGAAATCATTTTAACCTTTAAAAAGGAGTGTGTGCCACGCAATCATTGGCCTGCTGTAAGGTCTAAGTCAATGACACACCTTCGTCGCGAAGCAGACACTTCCAACTTATTGTCAAACATTTTGCTTTGTGTAGGAAATTAAATAATTTATTGAGTTATCAATTTATATTCGGATGAGTATTTGAAAGCTTCTTATATAAGTATATTAACAAATATATATACACTTGTTCATACATATATAAATATATGAGTATATATTATGTATATATATATTTATGTATATATATATCTATGTATATATATATTTATGTATATATATATCTATGTATATATATATATATATATATATATATATATATATAATATATATATATATATATATATATATACACACATAAATATAGCCTTAGGAAGCCTTGGGAGTTGACCTAACAGTTCAGAAGTTAAAGTACAGCAAACAGAGACAGAAAAAGGGGAAAGGAGTAAATAATGGCTAAAAAGTAGTGAAATCGAATTTTCTGTCCTGAATAGTGTTATTGAATGAAAGAGCAAAGAATGAAACCAGAAAAGAACATGAAACCGGATAGAAAAGAAATAAGAAGAAGAATAAGAGCAAACAACAGAAGGTTTTTAGGAAAAGACACGACTTTGCGAGACGAAGATTCGATAAATCAAATGAAACTGCAGCGTGAATAAAACTAAAGCAAAAACAATTTGCTGACTAAAGATGGAAGCTAATAAACCAAACGAGGAATCGCCATCAAACATTATCGACAATTTAAGTAGTTCTTCGATGTTTTATGGTAATTAGTACATTCTTAGTTAACCTGCTTCACTGTCTTTATTTTTCCTTTTTTTTACATCTTTTCCTTCTCAATTTCTTTCATTTTTACTAAATCTTGTTAGAGTTGTTGTTTAATTGTATCTTGTTAATTCTTATCTCTTGTTATTTATTTGATTGATTCATTCATTTTATTCAGTATTTACTTTTTGTTTTATTATAGTTGTTTATTTATGTGTCTTATATTTTTATCGACGGTTTCTTCTTTTATTGACTTTCCTCTCGCTCATCACTCTCCCATTCTCTCTCTATCTTTTCCCCTTTATCGCTCTGAAGCACGATCACTGTCTCCCCCTCTCATTTCTACTAAATATCTGTTGCTATCCATTTTGCTTTATCTCAGTTACATTACATCTCTCCTTCTTAACAATCGCTTCCAAACCCTCTTTCAAACCCTATTATTCTTCTTCTATTTATATCCGTATCCCTCATCATTTCTTCTCAGTCCTTGTCCAGCTATTTACCTTTCTCTTTGTGTCTCAGCATATCTTTCTAGCTATTTCTCTCTCCCGTCTATTTCTATCTCTTTCTCTGTAACTTTCTATCTATCTACCTATTTCTTCTATATTTCTATCTTTCACTGAATATTTCTGTCGCTCTTCATCTCCATCTCGTTTGTAGTACCCATACTCATATTTGATTTTTCTTCTTTTCTTATCTTAAAAACAGAATTATTCACTGTAAAACAATAAATCCTTGACGTAGAATTGTATTTTGCAATCCAATATAAGGATTATATTTCCAGAAAGATAATTAAATCTTGTATTTTATCGTGTTTTTATTTGGCTCAAAATTCTTTCTTATTTTAGACTTTCGTCAAAGTTTCCCGTTTCATTCCTTTGCATTTGCGGACAAATATTAATTTTTTTTATATTTTGGTTTTAGTAATTTTTCCGTTCGCTTCTCTGTTTTTTTTTTTCTCTTCTGATTTATGGATGGGAATCAATTTATAATTGATAACAGTTGTTTATTATTTGTATAGCGCCATCAGCACTAACATCGTTTTAAAGGACATCTGAAAATGGCTGGATACAAACGGAATTATGAAAGCTTCAGAATGGCTACCGATCTAAAGGTCTCTACCGAAACATGCTCCGAAAAGTACTCCCACGCACTGGGCCAGATGGTGGTGTTTAACTGGTTAGCAGATTAAAAGCCGTTCTTTTCCTTAAAACCATCAACTGGATCTCTCTTAAATAGTATTATGCTGTAACAATCAGGGGTAGACATATTGGACTCCTCGACTTACAAATACACGAACTAATCATGGCTGGAGCGCCGTCGGCAATAGAAACTCCGAAACAATAACACAACTGCTTTTGTGTATTGATGGACGATAAATTACTTGGTGAGTGTGTAGGAGTTTCATTTGCAGATAACCTACCAAACCTGCTTACATTAATTATCTTCGAATTAATCTGGATTATCCATTAATTATGAATTTATCCGTAAACTCTTATCTCTATTTTTCTAATGAGAAATTGAAGCTGTTGTTTTTCCCAAACAGCATTTGCTTAGCAATAAACCGGTCTATTCAACAACACCCAAAATCTTCTTCAAATTAAAATTTACTGCCTGAAAAGCTGAATAGAACATTAGATTATGTAGATATAATGTTATAAATATTCATGTAAGTTGTGGTAAGAACGCCGTTGACTTTAGACCCGTCAGCTCAAGACTGACCGAAACCTAGGCAACAAGAATGCTATGAAATAAGTGAAAGAGCTTTTTGTAGAATCACTCAACTCGCCAGAAACATAAGTTTCATTTTTCTTAAACCACACGGTAATAAAATGGAATGACTGGATAATGTGTTAGAGAAAATAGGAATTTATGATGATGGAATAAATCAGATGCACGTTTACAAAGAATGTAAATTAACGGAGGTTCACGCGGATCTAAAGAAAAAACAACTTAGATTTAGGACACTTGTGACAAGGAGATTGGACATTGATAATGGCGTTGTAGGGTCGGTGAATTTATGTGTATTAATGTATTTATTCATATTTTCATTGTATTGCGACGTCGTCGGTCAGGAAAAAATACTCTTTTATACAATTGTCAAGATGAAAATCGTTACTAAATAACAGTTGATATTTCTGCAAGAATTCACAACATTCGATATTTTGTTGCATATGACAAAATGCTGGAACACAATTTAACGTCTTTCCGAGATAGAAAGATGGTTCCCTCTCATCGTAATGTGTCTAATGGAATGGTTATAGTTTCTTCCCTTTCACTATGAGTTATTTTTGGAGTATTGTCCCACAATGCACCGTTTTTGGTATGTATACCCCTCAAAACCCCGAATATCTAAATAACCGGTGGTCCGATTTACGCGAAACTTGTTTTGTTCCATTTGCATTAATATTTCGGGGGAAATTTACTTTCGAAGTATTTTCCCATTATGCGCCGATTTGGCCGTGTAACATTGCAAGCAAGCAAACATGCCTGATGTTCATTTTTAATGTAATATAGATATTTCATTTCATACTTATGCATAAATAGATACTTACACCATACTACGTGGAATGAACTCTGTCATTGATTCCAGTGTCTTTTGGTAAGGAAAATACGGATATTATTAGTTCAGACTTGGCTGTCGAAAAATGTGATCTATAAAAATATGTAAAGGAAGAACATTCAAATGTTTGGTAAATGCTTAGAAAAATTACCACCATTATTTATTCAGGATTTCCCCGATGGAAAAAGTTTAAAATAATTTTATTTTCCCCATATAATAAGTTTGATATAGACTGAAAATTTGTCACATAATTTATCAGCACCAAAACTTCATTAGTTATACTTGTCTTCCTTGCTTCTAACCATTTAATACGTATTATAACAGATATATGAACGCAGCACATGTTTTTGTACGTAAACAGACGAGGGCTTTACGCATTTTCCTGTGTAGACGAAAGCGCGAAATATTTCCGGACAGCATTTATGGTTCCAAACGAATCGCGATAATTAATAATACTTCTAAATATCAACGGACGCTCTACTTATTCACTGTTAACTTGTCTTTATACCTCCAAAATACTCATAGAAATGTAAACATAAATATCCACACACACACACACAAGTAATTAAGTTATATATAATTTTATACTAGATTTATCTTGATTCATATTTTTCTTAAAATATAATCTATGCTTTACAAAGTTTTCTCTCGAATTTTGCCAAAGACCATAAGAATATTTTAAAGAAATGGAAAATAGATTAGTAATATTCAATGTATATTTTTAAAATTATAAATAATTGAAAGTTATATAAATCATGTGACATTTCCATTTTTAGCGAATTTTAAGTAACCTTCGATAGCTTGAGCAATAGAGGAGAAACATTACCTTTTAATGAGATCGCTATGAAGACAATATAAATAACATCGTTATCAATGTTCGTATTACAAGTTGGCGTTTCAGCAAAGGAACTGTTATGTTCTGATGTGTGTGTGTGTGTGTGTGTGTATATACATACATACACACATACATACATACACACACACATAATACATACATACATATATATATATATATATATATATAATATATATATATATATATATATATATATATATATATATATACAGGGTGATTCAAAAGTCGCCATACATAGGGAAAATTAATTTTTTATAAAAACAGTTAAATAAAAAAAAGTGTTTCTTATTAAAAAAATTAATTGTTCTTATGTATGGTGACTTTTGAATCACCCTGTGTATATATATATATATATATATATATATATATATATGCTTATGTATGTTTGTGTACATGTATATATAGGTGTATGTATGTGTGAGTTGTGGGTCACTTCTTTCCAAAACCAATCTATTTTCCATTATCTGGTCCCAGTCTTAATCATTCACTCTGAGATACTTAAAGTTATTTTTTAATCCATTCTTAAACGTTATTTTAAAGATTATATCTCCGATATTTATCACTTCGTAATTCCCCGTGAAACAACTGCCTAGGTATTCTGTCATCCGTCATCCTAATAAGAAAGAGGAGCATTAAAACTGGATGTGTTGGTTTGCTGAAAAACAACAATATCTTAATGTACCACTTAATGTTTAAGATCCTCTTAACGCAAGTTCGAGGAAATCTTACCAATGCCTTGGTGTGAAAACGGTGTGTAGTCCAAGATATTAAAGGGAAGTGAAGACGCATTATTCGTAAATGCTGAGCTTAACTTTCATGGTCAACTGTCTGTCAGACCACACACGGTTTTCAAGCCTTCCAAAAATTTAGCTAGATTCTTCGATCATCATATTTAATTTAAAGTCGAGAAATCCAACTGTAGAAACAATGCTGACAAGGTTGGTGAAAACTCAAGAATACTCTGTCTTGTACATTGGACGAAGATGCTAGGTTCGACATAGGACTGGCATGGTGGCTGAGAGAACATATCGTTTCTCTTTTTCAGACTAATGGTAAGTCAAAAAACAGTCCATGATCCAGAGAAGAGAGCCATTATTGTCCGCATGCAGCATGACTTCTTTGTGAACAATGAGAACATCAATCAACGTAAAGGTACTCACAAACAAGGACCTGTCAAATGTTCAATTTTGTGTTTAACTGCATTACATCGACAACCTTAACTGTGTAGGAGAGCGATCGATGGATTTATAAGCGAAATATTTCGACAAAAGTCGTCGATACATTTTTGGGGGAGAAATATCACCCTGTTGAACGCCATTATCGATGGAAATTAATTCTGCGAAAAAAATTTTGAACGTAAAACAAGTTGTCAAATTTTGGAGTGGATGTTCAAATTCTCCAAGAATATTCCAGAGAGCAGACCTATTAAAAGTGTGGAAGGCTTCTTTTAAATCGACAAAGACTTTAAAGAGCTATGCAATGACTGATGCATATCTCATGGAGTTGACTTGCAGACAAATTCATATCCATTGTACCAAGGCCGGATTTAAAATTCCATTGACTTTCCGGGATAACAGAGGGACATATCTTTTTTTTTTGTAAAAACCTCACCAACAGCTTTAAGTTTATTCCTCTGTAATTTCTGCACAGTTATTTAGATCCATTTTCTTTAGAAGTACGAAATTATAATCACATCAAGCCAGTGTATGGGGACAGGAGTTCCCGGCCAAACGTCTGACATTCGATGATGGATCTCTACAGCAAGTATGACACACCCAGAGATGAAGATTTCAAAACTATCATTATCCGGAGTCTACTCAAGATTAATTTCCTTAATCTTTTTCCAGTGACAATATCATTTTGAGGCAGGTTATTGATATTCTTTTCCTCATTAGCTGAGGGATTGTATAAAATAAATGATCTTTGAAGGGCTGAGTCCAATATTTTGTGATGCCATCATCATTCTGAAAGAGAGACGAACCATTCATAGACTTGAGCGGTACTGAAGATGAAAGGTAATGACAGAAAACTTGTGTGATTAAGTAATATAATGGAATCGATTTGTTCCTCTAAAACCCCACCAGGCAGAATAACTACTTAATTTTCCGATCCGTTGGTGTATAAAGAACAACAATAACTTGATTTTTTATAATGCATGCATACATAATCTCATCCATTTATACATATATACATGCATGAATACATAAAGCATAAAACCGACTGGTTAGATACTTTAAAGACGAACACATAAAATATAACCACACACACACACATACATATAGATAGATAAATAGATATATAGACATAAGTGCATACATGTATCTGCATAGTTATATATAAATATATATGTATATACACGCATATACACAGACACCCCCCACACATTCACACGCACGAACATGCACACACATAGATATATATACATATATACGTTAATGTTTAAGTGCTACTGGGAGTTGCAAAATTTCACACCAAATTCGTAAAAACAGCAATAAACAAAACAATGAACACCTAACAACAACAACAACAACGTGGACAAAAGAAAACAAAAAAATTCAAACTCCAAAAAAAAAAAAGATAAATAAACAGAAGAACGGGAGTAAATATATTCTGAAGGGACTATTAAGTACACAAACTTTAAAACAAATAAAAATACAAAATTAACTTTAAAAGAAAAAAAACTATTACTCCACGTACACATTATTTGATAATTACTTTACGTTTTATTTAAATATTTATATTTTTCATTTTGAAAAGGGAAAAATTAAAATTCCGATAATGAATATATTTATGACTATTTTGTCATGTTCGTTATTTGAGTTTTCTTCTCCGGTGTTTGTTTGTGTTGCTTCTGTTATCTTTTTTTATTCTATTTCTAATGTTCTTCATGGAAATGTTGCAAAATTTGAAATGGTGAAAAGATGAAGCATAATTGAATTCTTATATTTTGTTTCAACACAAACTCACACACACACACAAACACACACACATATATATATAATATATGTATATATATATATATATATACATACATATATAAAGATATACATATATGTATACACACATATATTCGTATATACATACACACATACATATATGTGTATATATAGACACACCTCACACACGCACATATGTATATGTATATATGCCCACAAACAGATGCATATACATACAGATGTATATATATATATATATATATATATATATATATATATATATATATATATATATACTTTTTACATATACACATAGACATATTTACAGATTCTTATCTGTACACACACATATATAATGTGTATGCATACATATGTGTATATACATGCATAATACATTTGTGTATATACATACACATTCATACATACGTATATGAAACATATATGCATTCACAAATACATACGTGTACGTATATTTCTACACACACATTCGTATATAAGCTTATTGAGATCATTATTTTAAAAACAGTGTAATTTGAAACACCTGAAGAGAATAGTTGCTAATGTTCTCCGTTCGTCCAATAATGTTTAGAAATAAACGGTAAAGAACTCGATGCTCTATTTGTTAATTAAGCAATATGCTTCAATATGATTGGACGAAATGTTTTCTTCGTGCAGTAATTAATTTTCATTATCGATGCGATAACAATAAAGTGGCATCTTTCAGTTATAAAAATGGCTATGAATTTGAAATTTTAGGTGAGATAATATAAAAATGTAAAAAGGAAACTTGTTAAATATTCTATTTTATTCGTAACTTCATTAAGGATGAGTAACACAAGAAACTTTGTTCATGTTCAGAAACAAGTAGATGTTAATAACTGCGTGTTATTGCTATCATAACTTCTAACTGTTGCTGCATAATTATCAAATTCTCCGTTGATGTATAAAGCATAGTGTTTCGAATCCTGTGAAAGGCAGTGCTCATGGAAGCTGCATTTCATTGATTTAGTTTTTCCCATGTGAAATAAATACGATGATATAAAGCATTTTTATAGATACAACTACATTATCTATTTTTAGAAATATTTACTTCAAAAATCTCTCAGGGTTTTTCATTTCTTCCCAACCACGATTTGGTTATCTCTAAATATTGGGTTGGCAACTAAGTTCCGTCGTTTTTTTTTAATATAAATTATAGAATTTATTGCGTTTTAAAATGTTGAAATCTATTTTTTCGAGAATTCTATTTTTGAATCATTTCTAGTTTTAGTTAAATTTTGTTTATTTTCAAATCATTAAAATGGAATGTCAATTTAAGAAAAACGAGCATTTTTGACACTTCCTTCTTTTTGCTTTTAATGAAAGTTCTAAGGTTGCAAAAGCTGCTCGTGACATTTGTGCTGTGTATGGAGAGGGTGTCATAGCTGAAAGAACCACGCGTGATTAGTATGCCAAGTTCAAAAATGGAAATTTTGATCTCAAAGACGCACCTCGTTTTGGCCGTCCAGTTGAGCTCGATGAAGAGCGATTACACGAACTTTTACACGAAAATTCTCGTCAAACGACAAGGGGATTGACAGAGAAAATACAATGCTTCCACACTGCTATAGAGAAGCATCTTCACTCGATGGAAAAGTTTCAGAAGTATGGAGCATGGGTTCCGCATGCTCTAAGTGACAACAACAAAAATCAACGAGACACGATCTCCGCTGGCTTGCTTGCTCGTCATCATTCAACTCATGTACACAAGCAACGATTTCTTTACCGAATCGTTACTGGCGACGAACAATGGTGCCTGTACATCAACATGAAGCAGCGTAAGGAATGGCTTAGCCCCGGTAAACAAGAGACACCGCGCGTGTAACAAGATCTTCATCCGCGTAAAACGATGTTGTGTGTATAGTAGAACCGAGAAGGGATTATCCATTACGAATTGCTTGAACGGAACCAAACGGTCAACGCGGAATTCTATGTTCAACAGATGGAACGATCTTATTGAAGAGAAAAGACCTAATCGGTAGCATGGAGTTCTTCTGCTGCACGACATCGCCCGCCCTCATATCGCCAATATGACTAAGGAAGCCATTCAAACGCATGACTGGGAAGTGCTGCCACACTCGCAGTACTCTCTTGATTTGGCACCAACGGATTTCCACCTCTTTCCATCTCTTTCAAATGTTATGCGCGGAGTTTCGTTCAATACTGATGCAAAATTGAGAGCTTGGATGGATCAACTTTTCGAGTCGAAATCGGATGATTTCTGCCAACGAGTTACTGAAAATCTTGTCGAACGTTGGGCAGAAGTTGTAAACAACAAAGTTGAATTAGTTTGTTATTTTTTATTAAACATTAAAAAAAATTTAAATAAAAAAAAACGGTGGGAACGACGTTGCCAACCCAATAATATATATATATATATATATATATATATATATATATATATATAATATATATATATATATATATATGTAATTTAATTAAATAAAGATATGAAATAAAATTATATGTTCGTTAGCGTGAGCAATGCAACTGTATTAATTGTTTATTCTTCTAAGGTACTATGAAAGATTATCGCCCAGCGAAATACTCTGGCGGTCATTGGGATTGGAACTCCTTGTTAGTAAAATGAATTCGGTTTAAAAAGTTCCTGACCATCAGTGTCCGGAAAGTCGATGTAGTACATGTATGGTAGCAACCGCCTATCTTCAACCTTCTTGCTTCAAGTTTAAAAATTAATCGTAGGAATCAAGCAAGTATTTTATTTTCATTAATATCCAGGTATGGCACTATTGTTGACATCATGCAGTGAATGCAGAAATAATATCGCATGAAATAGTTTGGTATCCTAAGGAATTTAAAACTAATTATTAGACTATTGAAAATGTCTTCCAACTTTCCTTTGTTTTACCTTTCCATTTCTGCTGTGTTCCCTTCTTATAGAGAATAATATAGGGTGGACTTACTGGGGAAGTAGGTTAGGAATCGCCAATGTTTAGGTTCTCGAGTAATATTCTCATAAGTTCATAAACACACACATTTGGCAATATGTTGCTGTTATTTTGCTTCAGTTCAGTTGTTCGGAAGATTTATTCAACAACTGTAAAAATATGTAATAAAATGTAATGAGAAGCTATGAAACTGTATTAATCCGGTTCAGTTACGGTACTCTGTATTAACCGTTACGGTATTAGCGTTGATAAAAGTGTAAAAGTGATTTTTTATCTCTTCTGAACACATCAGAAGTTATTAAATAGCGTAAAGCATCAACTGTAGGATGAAGCACTGCAGAATGAATTTATTCTGCTGTGTATTCGTCATAAAGCAGCCGGCAGCAATGTAGAGTATTCGTAATTATTTATTATCGAGCATAAAATACTTCGAGCTGTAAAGGCAAATTTAGAAGCAATATATTTTCATACATAAGGGTGTGAGTGATGTTTTTAAATGGTATAAACGCGCACAAACACACACACACTCTCTCTCTCTCTCTCTCACATAGACACACACACACACAGGTGCACACACAGAGACTCATACACATACACATACACATACACACACAAACATACACGCACAAACACACACATATAGACACGTGCATAAGCGTGTGTGCGTGAAGTACTGTATGATATTTATAGATCGCATATAGATTCTTCAGTCTCCTGGGCTGAGAACGAGTACCATCCAAGTGTTGGTGCGAACTTTTCTCCTTCCGGCAGGAACAATCGATATTACACAGGAAATATTCCTTATGTCTTTGCCTGCTTTTCGACTGCATAGGGACCTGAGATAACTCAAGCTTCGTCTATGTTGTCAGGTTATACTCACTTGCGAGGCACGACTATGGTTGATAGATATAACTTATAAAAAATTATTTAGCATTCATTACATGTCTGAAGTAAGACTAGATTTTACAATATCCATAATGTATCTTCAATGTATCTTTAATATAGTAGCCTAATACTACAGCACGACCAATGTGTATAGTACCACATCCATAGTACGACATACAGACTTGAGATGAGAACAAGAGTTTGTTTCTTCACAGACATCTCAAACTCCATTATGTTTTATGCAAAGAAAACTGAATATAGAACTTCCTCTAAACGTAAACTAAGATCTACAGGAATATAATGTAAATATCAGATGGAATATATTCCAGTCGTATGCAATGGCACGATTTTTCGATTGGTTTATTGTCCTCGTTGGTTCATACTTGTGAGATTGAAATCACCTGTGCACTTAGAGAAATCAATAGAAAACCCCTTTTCCTATCTTTAGTCAATATATTTTTATTGTGGTGCTAAACAAAGAATTTAGTCAGCTGTAGTAATCTCACAGTGATTCAGAATAAGACAGCATTGAAGAAAATAAATATTTTATTTTGTAACCAGGAGCAGGAAATTTGTTTTAAAGTTTGCTGGGGTCTAAGTAACGCAAAATTACTGTCTGCGTCTTGAGTAGAAACATTGTTTATACATACTTACATACATACATAATACATACACACGCACACACACACACACACACATATATATATATATATATAATATATATATATATATATATATATATATATATATATATATGAACACACACACACATACATATATATGTTTATATATATATATATAATATATATATATATATATATATATATATATATATATATTTGTGTGTGTGTGAGTGTATAATATGTGTTAAATGTAGTATGTAAATGTATATTTGTTAAAGTTTATGGAGAAAACATTGGTGGCGTTTGTCGTTTACCAATGAAAGGAACCGTGCTCGGTTATGTCCCCTACACATATGTATCCATTAGAGGAATTTGTTTAGCTAAATTACGCTTGATGTAGATTGTAATTTTGTCCATCCTTGAAATACGGTGAACAGAAACCTGATGTGGATGAAAACCAATAATATCAATAATAATAATAATAATAATAATAATAATAATAAATTATTATTCCAATTTTTTTATGTAGGAGCAACTGCTATTTCATATTATATTCCTTTTGGGCTCTGATACATTGTGTAATTGTTAGCTGAACAACTGTATGGTAGTACGTGAATAGGACCTTTGTGGCTATTCAAGTTTCTGGAAATACGTTTCCCCCATCCCCCAGCACTGTACATTTCTCTTAAAATAAATGTAAGTCCTCATAGGAGCACTATGTCTGAAGCAGGATCTGCAACGCTTTTGATCATAGCTCTGCAGGATCAAAGTTAACCTACGGCTAAATAGAAACAGTACGTATATACAGAGCCGTTAACGCGTCTGCAACGAGCTATTATTTCTAGCACTTTCATCGGTCGTATTTCGCCAGCTGTAAATAAAGTCCTGGGTATTTTATAAGATAGATGACAGTTGCGTATACAAGCAAGCCAATCACGCAACTTTCTCTAATGGAACAGGCCCCGCAGTAGACACAAGTGTCTACTGCTTTCAGAACGCAAATATCAGGAACAGACATCTCAAAGTTTTTGACTAACAAATTCGGCGCAAATATTTCGTTCTTTAGGTAAATCTATTTCTGGAAATGTGACCGATGTAATGCAAGGAGAAAAGAACATGCAGAATCAACGACGGAAACAAAGTGATAAGAAAAGTGGAAAGTTATGAAGTGGAAGGCTTCGTAATGCATATATATATATATATATATATATTATATATATATATATATATATATATATATATATATATATATTATATATATATATATATATATATATATATATGCAAGGGTTTGACAAATTGATGGAAATACCTAGCATCTTAGCATAATACTTTTGAAATATCTATAGAACCGTCAAAAGCTTGCTTATTTTTATGCTTGATATGTGTTGCTAAGATTGATGTTTCTTTTCAGTTACCATCAGAAAAAGGTAATGAAAATTCATTGAAATGACAGATCTATCGGACTTTCAAAGAGGTCAAATTGTTGGTGCTCGTATGGCAGGCGCTAGTGTAAAGAAAACAGCCGAAATATTTGGTGTATCAAGAAGTACTGTCTCGAAAGTAATGACGGCTTTTGAGAAAGAAAGAAGGAATGTATGTATGTATATGTGTGCACACACACACACACACATATATAAATAGAGAGAGAGACGTGACTGTATATCTATCTAAAGTATGATGTGATAGGCTTCATAAATGCAGTAGATGCGTATTTTCCGAGTACATGCTTACACAAATGTCAATATGCAAAGCAGGCATAGATATAAATGCATATATCGGAGCGCAAGCTGACTAAATCAGAGGCTACCTTGGAAGGAGTGGTGCTAGAGCTGCGAAATTTTGTCGGCATTAAGTTCAACTCTTCTTGCTTTATTCCAGGTAAACTGACAGCTGACTGTTCAAAGAAGACTTTAATATGACTAGCAGAAACTTGTCTTGGAAATGGTCAAACTTTGGCAGCGTAGTGTTATCAAGTACCTGAAAATAAAAGGTGTAGTCTCCATTGACATTCATGCCGACGTGCTAACTACATCCGAGGATGACGCTCAAGATCTATGAACCATGCAATAGGGGACAGCTGAATTCATGAGGGGAAAGGAGAGTACTCAAGATAGCTCACGGTCCTTACTTCTTGCAAATGGCCTCACCAAGGAAAACATAGTGATCGATTACAAACGATTGATTGTACATGTAGCCAATGATTTTAAAGTATCCTGTGAAAGAGTTGTGAATATTCTCCACCATGAACTTGGCCTGACGAAGGTTTCTGCTCGGTGGGCGACACGTCTTCTGATCCCTGTTCAAATGCGCCCCAGGATGATCACATCACGGGCAAATCTGACATTGTCTGAGGCAAATCCAGTTGGTTTACTTGGACCCAATATGAGTGTTGCGTTAATTACTTTGAGCCGAAAAGAAAGAAACATTCCATGCAGTGGAGATACCACTTCTTCACCTACTCCACAGAGGGCCATGGTCGTTTCATTCGCGTGAAATGAATCGGCCTTTTTAGGGGGATGCAAACGACATTGTGTTTATTGAATATATCCAAAAGGGTCACACCATGAATGCAGTATTTCTAAGTTGGTGAGGCAGTTACGAAAAGCGGTCTGGAATACACGCCCAGGAGAAATGACGAAAGATGAATTGTTTTAACAGTACAAAGCTCCAGGACACAATTCCTTGATTTCAGTGACTGGTTTTGAATTGGTTGGGCATTCGTCCTTCTTCTCTTGTTTTGTTGAGTTCTCCAACATGAAAAGAACACTTGGATGGGGACCAGTATTGCATTGGTGATGACATCATATTTGCTACATTATATACATTTGACGGATTCTTGTCCTCATCTTGTTTGTTGTTAACACAACGTTTCGGCTGATACTCCTTCCAGCCTTCATCGGGTGCCTTGGGGAAATTTCGAACCTGGGTTCTCATTCCTAAGGTATTTTTCGATATTATTATTATTATTATTATTATATTATTATTATTATTTATTATTATTATTATTATTATTATTATTATTATTATTATTATTATCATTGTTATCATCATTATTATTATCATTATTATTATTATTATTATTATTATTATTATTATTATTATTATTATTATTATTATTATTATTATTATTATTATTATTATCATTATTATTATTATTATTATTATTATTCAGGTCACTGCCTGGAATCGAACTCGGAATCTTGAGGTTAGTAGCCCTATAATGTACAAAATTCCTCATTTCTTAAATATAGAACTGTATCATATCTGCTGGTGATGACTTTTCTGACCAACAGGATGGAAGTTCCCTCACCAGCAGTATCTAAACAGAGCTACACAAATGGAAGAAATGTGTGGGTCGCAAGGGGGACTATGTTGAAAAATAAACCTCATTTGGTCACAAGAAGTATTCTTGACCAACCAATGAACTGAACGCGTTGCTCATTGATGCATAATTGAACTCCACCAATCACAGCAGTTCTCAAGGGGACCCAAAGTGACGCACAACATGATATAAGCTGACCCTTCAAAATACATTTATGTCAGTGGACGAGATCAAGGCGAAAGAAAGTTTCTTGCTCAACGATGATACGTGCAACTGAAAATCGAACTCTGACCTTAGAATCGTAAGCCGAATACCTTACCCACTAAGCTAACCGCCTTTACAACACAATTCCTACCGAACATATATACACACATACACATGTAAATGTAATACACCCAATCATCATTGAAGACAAAATCAAATAATATAAATTCAATACATTACAAATTACAATATCATACCTATATTTTTTGCATTTATTACAAGACTAAATTCGATTGAGTAAAAACTTTATTTTTGACGCTCGAAAATTAAGATACCAGCATCTCATCTAAAACCGAATTTCGTAATAAACAACATCTTACTGACATTTTGGCATTTAATAATATTTTTAAAAAAAATTGAATGAATGTTTCTTAAAATTTTTATTGTCAATTTTCATTAGTTTAGAACTAATTACCATATTTGCGATATATAATGAGTTCGAATCGGACGAATTGTATATGGACAAAGTTTTAATGGAATTAAATATTCGCAATATATGAGGACCAGATGTGTACATAGGCATTCATTTATGTAACCCCTATATGCGTGTGAGTTGGCACTTATAGAAATACAGGTACACACATATGTGTGTATATATATAGCCATATATATATATATAGATATATATATACATACATACACACACATATATATATATATATACATATATGTATATATATATATATATACTTTGATACTTTGATAGGTTTCGGCCATTATTGGCCCAGGCCATGTCTAACTTAATAGCACCACCTGGTGAAGTCTTTCAAGTCAGAATTTGGGCACTATGGCCCACTCAAGTAGAGAGTTATTGTTTACAGAGACATATCCGGGTGTAGGGGGTTTATCCGGGATTTCTTGAAGGAATCTGTCCAAAGACTTCTTGAACCCTATAGGGTCAGTTTCTGTTTTAATGTGTTTTGGTGTAATGTTAAAGAGAGCGGGGCCAATTGAGGTGAATAATTGTGCCGTATTGTTGTTATGAGATGAGAGTGCGATTTTTGTTTCGGGCGGATGGCACGGGGCCCAAGCCTTGGATGTACCTAAAGGTGATGCCAACATCATTTGGGCAATGCTGATGGAATATTTTCCACATCATGCAGATGATGTAGCGCTCACGACGACGTTGGAGAGAATAGAGTTTTAGCTTTTCTAGTCGACCCCAATAGTCGAGGCCTGTCATGCCATCTATCTTTTTTGTGATTGCCCTTTGAGGTGCTTATATATATATATGCATATGTATATATACATACATATATATATATATATATATATATATATATATATATTATATATATATATATATATATATATATATATATATTATATACATATATTATTTACATATATGTATATACATATATGTATATATGTATATATATATATATATATATATATATATATATATATTATATATATATATATATATATACACATATATACATATATGTATATACATATAAGTAATGCAAATTATTCGTGTTGGTCTGCATTGGCAGAACATTATATTTAGTAGAATCCCGGTTTGACTCACAGTCACTGATCTGTAAATAGAAACAGAATTATTTCTAAATCTCTCAGATAGAGACATGCAGGGATATTTCTTTAAAGTAAAATTTAATTGCCAACATAATATGGCTGTCCTGTACGGGCTGTTGTTACTGTTTATAAACCCCGAGAAACATCATTTATAGCTGGGAAACGATACATTATCTGTGCCGTTATATTTTCGAAACCAAAATTCAGCTTTCCCGCTCTACACAATGCAACATCTGTGATCTAGTTCCAGAGTTACTGCCTTCAGCTAGAAACGATGTTTCTGGGGGCTTAGAAACAGTAACAGCATCCCTTCCAGGACAGCCATATTAGGTTGGCAATTAGATTTTACTTGAAAAACATTGTACTGCATGCCTCTCTCTGAGTGATTTAAAAACAATACTATCTCTCTCTCTCTCTCTCTCTCTCTATATATATATATATATATATATATATATATATACAACACACACACATAATTCCAAATACTAAATAGTATTTTCTACTCAAGGCACAAGGCCCGAAATTAATTCGCCCCTAGTTCGCAACTGGTACTTAGTTTATCAACCCCGAAAGCATGAAAGGCAAAGTTGGGCTCGGCGGAATTTGAACTCAGTACGTTGCGGCAGACGAAAGAACGCTAAGCATTTCGCCCGCCGTGCTAA
>NC_043015.1:36168456-36170956 GCF_006345805.1 Octopus sinensis
CCACCACCACCACCACCACCACAACCATCTCATTTCCACCGTCGAACCCACTCGAAGAGCAACCAACATCTTCACAGCCCAAATTCCCCACCACCAATACCTCCGCCACGTGATCATCACTTTCAGCGCCACCGCCCTGCAAACCACATCTATCACCTCATCACCACTAACAACAACCACCACCACCACCACCACAAGAAGCAGCACTACTAACATCGCCATCACGCCTGCCCTAACTTCATTCCACCATTTTGGTCTCTCATTTTGTGTTTTCATTTGTGAAATCTTCCCTTTTTTTTATTTCGTTTATGTCAGATTGTTATTGATGTTGTTCTAGAAGTCATATGAGTGAGAGTCGTCATTGTCATCATCGTGGTGGTCGTTGTTGTTGTTGTTGTTGTTGATGCAGGTTGGGTTGGTGTGGCAGGCGGTGTCCTCGTTCTCTATCGTCGTCGTCGCAGCAGTCTTTGTCCCTGTTGCAATTATTGTGTTTCTCCTCCTTTATTATTGCTAATGGATGTTATTGCTAATTATTCGCAACTTTCTCTCTGCCTTACACCACACAGCTTCACCCGTTTTACTTTCTCCATTTTACCCGTATTTTTAACTTTACTTTTCGATTTTTTTCTTCTTTCATTCCTTTATAATTATCATCATTATTATTCTCACCACCAATCGCTACCGTCGTCGTCGTCGTTATTATCACTCTCATCATCATCATCTTCATCATCACCGTCATCATCATCGCCATCATAACCTTAGTCCTGATCTTTCTACGCCTCCTCGTTGTCCTCTTCACCACATTACAAACACAAGTATCATTCCTCTCATCGCCGTCATCATTCACATCATCATCATCATCAATATCATGATCATCATCTTCGTCATCAAAGACAGCCATCATCCTCGCCATTGACGTCATGATCATCATCATCATCATCGTCGTCGTTATCGTGGTTGCAATTACCAACAATGTCGCCATCTCCCTCCCACCAAAATTACCTTTTCCGAAATCGTTTTCATGATCATCGCCAGCAATATGTATGTTTGCAGTTTTTCACTCAATGATGAGGCGAGTTCAGGGAACACAGCTGTTGTTGTTTCACTCCAGGTCAGTCCTCATTATGTTCACCATTGCTTAATATCTTCCATCAGGGGACGTCCATTAAATTATATTTTTCAAATATACCCTTCATTATTTCAGGTATCTGAGTATGATATGTGGGGATATGTGACTTCTATTTCTATTTCTAATAGGAGTGTAACCAGATACAGTTCGTCTTCGAACTGAGTAGCTCGACGAAGACTTCCAGCTGATAACAGGACTACATGAAGATCCATTAAAACAAATCGAATGTCGAATTAATTCACTTCTAATTAAATTATCATATTAATTTCTGGCCAATATCCATAAATTTGCATTTTTCTAGGAAATAAAAATAAAACACCTGCTTTAAGTTGTTAGACATACCCAGCACTTGACAAAATTATAGAGCCCACATGTCACCTCCGTTTCTTGCATTATTGATATTCACCACGTAAATACGTTATGACATTTTTTCCTTAACACTTCGTCAGTAATAAAAAAAAAATAAAACAACACGTTTACAGCTATAGAGAACATACAAGTTCGAAGTTGTTAGGGAGAAGCAGGTGCGGGTGTTATAAAGAGATGTGTATGATTTATTTCTATTGGTTTTCGTTCTCAGAAAAAAATGGCATTTTACCCTAATGCAGAAAATAATATTTTATTGTAGAGAATAGATTAAGAAAAAATCCTTTTTCATTTGTTAGAGAACGGATTATGTTATCAGTTGTACTAAGCAAGGAGAACATTGTATTAGAAGGATTCATTTGAACTTATTTGATCACCAAATTCTCTATTTCTCTCCTCAAGGGGTTCTTTCTCTTTGACCTTCTCTTGCACTCTCTCTCTTTACAGTATATATGTCCACTCACTCGTGTCTCGTGTGTGTGTGTATCTATATCTATAATACCTATACATATATTTATATGTGTGTATGTGTGTATGTGTGTGTGTGTGTTGTGTGTGTGTGTGTGTGTGTGTGTGTGTGTGTGTGTGTGTGTGTGTGTATGTATATATGTAAATGTAAGATACAAGCAATCCGTAGAAAATATATAAAACAACATCCAGGAACAATAGCGGTCTACTGGGGCATAAGTTTGTGAATTATTCCCGTATCGAAGTACAAGAAGCTGAAAAAGATTATTTTATATTTCCCGGTTGGCAGCCAGGGTTGCCAGGGTTGCCAGGGAAATCAATGAGTTAAGGAATGGTGTAGATAAAATCCGGGCGAACGAAACCTCGGAAGGGGTAAATATCCAAGCGAAGTGTATACCGCAGGTAACTCTTCAGGCCAAGGATAACGTATTAAATGGAGTTTACTCTGTCGTTAGGAGGCCCATGTTAACACACGGAGGATTCGATCAGATTGCGTAGAAAGCACAGTTTGAGTGGAGAATATAACTGTGAAGATAT
>NC_043015.1:36175956-36198456 GCF_006345805.1 Octopus sinensis
ATAGCTAATAGACTATAGTTTTCCTTCGGCACAGATGTGGCGTGTAGAGAGAAGATTGCTTCATAATCACATGGTTCCATATTCAGTCTTAATGCGGGGCAAGTGCCTTTTACTATGGCCTCAAGCCGACCAACGCCTTCTGACTGGATTAGGAAAATGGAAAAGGAAAAGGAGCTCGTCGTATATACATTATATATATATATATATATATATTATATATATATATAATAATAAATATTAGGGAATAAATCCAAATTTACAGGGAAAAAAATCAGATTTAGGATTAAATCCAATTTTATAGTAAAATATTATAAAATATTATTAGAGACAAAACCACTATTTTGCAAAACAAACAAGGAAAGACTTAATCAATACATAAAATTTTAATAAATAGTCAAAAAAACCGCCACTACAATCGTTTTGTCTTGATCGACAATCTTCAGGTGGACTTCCAATAAGTCAGTTTCAAATTATGAAACATAATTGAAACTGACTTATTGGAAGTCCACCTGAAGATTGTCGATCAGACAAGAAACGATTGTAGTGGCGGTTTTTTTGACTATTTATTAAAATTGTATGTATTGATTAAGACTTTCCTTGTTTGTTTTGCAAAATAGTGGTTTTGTCTCTAATAATATTTTATATATATATATATATATATATATAGATATATATATGTGTGTGTGTGTGGGTGTGTATTTATATATATATGTACGTATATATATGTCTGTTCATCTTTGCGTGTGTATTTCTTTTTGTGGTTGTCCTCCACCACCGCTTGACAACCTCTGGTGGTGTATTTGCGTCTCATAACTTAACAGTTTAGCAAACAAACTTCAAACAAAAATAAGTACAGAGGTCGATTATTTTGGACTAAATTTCTGGGAGGTGGTGCCCCAGCATGGTCACAACTTGTGTCTAAACAAGCGAATGAGAAAAGGGAAATTTGCACGTCGTGCGCTTCCTCTTAAGACGTTTATCAACAATGTTGCTGCATGTGGCCCGAGTATTTCTTGCACAGGAAACTATCCATTTGACTCGATTCAATATTTATAATGACTTATCCATATTTCTGCATATTGCGATCGAAACCGGTATCTTATATTTCCTAGTTGTTCTGAAAACCACTCCGCGATTATGCATGCTTGTATTAATGTACTTCTGTATGCATGCATTGACGTAAGCATCCATCCATCTATCCATCCATCTATCTATCTCCATATCTATCTATCTATCTATCTATCTATCTATCTATCTATCTATCTATCTATCTATCTATCTATCTATCTATCTATCTATCTGTCTATCTGTCTCTCTCTGGCTCTACTCCTCTCTCTATATATATAGATATATGTATGTTCATTACGTACACACTTGTACATATAAAGCGAAAGCTACGCTTGCATTCATCTATCATGCACACACAAGCGCGTGCACACACACACACACACACACAGTTGCACACACTCTCACACACATCGCATTCGCTTTACATACAAGGGAAGAGATATCAGTTTGTATGCGTGGGTAGTGTTACGAGCATGTTGCACCGTCGTTACTGCGTATTTTTTTTTTCGTCTTCCCTTTTTCTACCCTGGCTCACCTCTTCTCACCAAATTGCATCAATAAACGATTCTTAGCTTGAGGAACAATTCTTCAACGATTGATACACGTTGTTCTAACTTTCCTTTCTTCTCATCCTCTGACAACACAATATAGGAAATGACTCGTAATGTTGCACCGGTGGCACTTCTCTGATAATTCCATATCAAATAAAATTCCGATAAAAGATGTAAGGTTCCTTAACCAAAAATTTAGTAAAAGGAAAAAAAGAGAACATGTTGTTAATGGAGGAGGCAGAGGTGAAAACAAAACATTCTTCCCAAAATCTTTAGTTTCTTATATAATATTCTATCGTTGCGTTATCTTTTCATGTATATAATCGTTCACCATAAAACATAACTGTATCTCTATGTGCATGTGCAATGGATTGCTCATGTATCTACATGCATATAGGGGCATACATATATTCGTGCATGTATGTGTGCCCTCTTATGTATGCGTTTGTGTGCATATATACAGAGAGAGAGAGAGAGAGAGAGAGAGAAGGAGAGAGAAGGAGAGAGAAGGAGAGAGAAGGAGAGAAAGAGACCGAATGCTAATTACAGATATGCATGTATCTATATCTGTGCATACATATATACATACATATTTATATATATATATTATATATATATATATGTGTGTATATATATATGTATATATATATATATATACTTATATATATATACATATATATATATATATACATACATAGATATACTATTTATATTTTATATATATATATATATATACATGCATACATATACTATCTATATTTTTTTGTATATGTATATATACACATGCATATACAAAAGCGTACATGTGTACTTCTCTGAACAGATGCATGCGCGCGCACGTAAAATTCCTTCAGCTCCGCACATACATCTTACTGCACATGCACACATACACACACACACACACACACAAACTCGTTCGCATGAGTGTGTGCATTTTCTGTCTTTCCTCATCTGTGCTTTTATATGTCCGTGCGTGAGTGAACTTTACACCTGGAAGATACGGCAGAAGAAGGAAGCCGTTCCTTTAAAAGATGTTACCTTGTCAGATAGCGACCAACCTCTCTTCTTACAATTTGAAAGGTTATGGAATAGTCAGCCAGTGACTGTCTCTCTCATCTAAACCATTCCCTACAATAACTTCTCTGTCTCTGTCTGTCTCTCTCTCTCTCTCTCTCTCTGTCTCTCTGTCTCTATATGTCTGTCTATCTGTCTGTCTCTCTCTCTCAGTCTCTCTGTTTCTGTCTCTCTCTGACTCTGTATCTCTCTCTCAGTCTCTCTGTCTCTGCCTCTCCGTCTGTCTCACTCTCTGTCTGTCTATCTCTCTCTCCCTCTCTCTCTCTGTATCTGTCTGTCTGTCTCTCTGTCTCTCTGTGTGTCTTTCTCTCTCTCCCTGTCTCACTGTCTCTGTCTGTGTGTGTGTATCTCTGTCTCTCTGTCTCTGTCTGTCTCTCTCCCTCTCTCCCTCTCTCTCAGCCAATCATAAACAGTTATTCGAACAATCACACTTAACATATATCTAAATTTCTATTATTGTTGGTATTTGTGTTAATCTTCCTACATCATCGTTGCTGTCGTCATCGTTGCTTCCTTGGTGTGAATCTACTTTCGTAGCGGTTTAGAGCTCAATCAAGTTATAAAAGAATTGATGGCAAAAGAAATGGTTCTCCGAGAAGTTACGGTGTTTCGCTTAGTTACGATATTAAGTAGCACAAGGAATATCAGATTCCTCAAACTATTTTCACCTTGTGGCTGATTTTCGTTGTTTTTCTGTATTTTCTCAATCTGTAATAGTTGCTCCTCCTGATGTATTATTACTATTCTTCTTCTTCTTCTTCGTCGTCTTCTTCTTCTTCTTCTTCTTCTTCTTCTTCTTCTTCTTCTTCTTCTTCTTCTCTTCTTCTTCTCTTCTTCTTCTTCTTCTTCTTCTTCTTCTTTTTCTTCGTCTTCGTCTTCTTCTTCTTCATATTATTATTATTATTATTATTATTATTATTATCATTATTGCTAGTAGTAGTAATAATAATAGTAGTAGTAGTAGTAGTAGCAGCAGCAACAGTAACATAAGTTGTTGTTGTTTGTTGTTGTAGCTGTTGTTATTGTTGTTAGGGCCCCGATCGGGGATAATTGAAGCAGACGTTGGATCAATGTCGGCGCCCCACCGTTAACGTGCCTTTTACTTAAACATCGTGCCTTTGGGATTGTATTATTCAATGTATGTTGTACTCATCTTCATGTTAATAATGTTTGATGTGAGGGTGATATGGCTGTGATTTCTCGCAAAACTTTTGACAAGTTAGGGAGATAATATTTCCGTTGATTAGGGAGATAATATTTCCGTTGTCATTTTTCAGCTCCACTCGCCGAGGCAAAACGTTCTGGACAGCCAGAGTTAACCGTCGTCTAAGCAACGAGAATAATTTCGAGAGACCCGACGACTCCGTGTCCATGTCGTCCGTATGTTGAAGTCTCTATGTCAATAGTGCAAACCAGTCTGTGGCTAGTTGTCATGGAAACAGCCCCGCGTCAAAAGCAATTATATTTACAACCATCATTCTTTAGCCATCCAAGTCAGAACATCTGAAAGAAGTTGCTTGCCATTTCACCATTATAAGTAGCACTTAACTTCGCCACATCCGCATCTATACTCCTGGCGGCCATGAAGACGCAGGAGGTGAACACAAACTTAGGAGTTCTCAATATACATATATACATACATACATGCATACATACTTACATACACACATACATAGATATCTATCTATATCTATCTATCTATCAATTTATATATATATATATATATATATATATATATATATGCATTTGCACATACGTATACGCATATACATATACAGATGTACATACGTGCATAAATACACACATACTTATATAAATACATACGTACATAAACACACACAAACACAAACACACACACCAATTTATAATGGTGTAATAATAACGAACGAACAAAACACAACGAGGTGTGATTGATAAAATTCCGAAGTCAGATGGACAGACGAAGACAGAAAAATAAAAGAATATAAGAAAAAGTGAAAAACCGCAAATAACTATAATGATTGGTAAAATGAAGAATTCTATTGAAATGTATTATTTAGTCTGTGATAAATATGACCTTACTTAGTGTGAAATTTTGTTTACGACATAACAAATTCTCAATTTGACCCTGAAGGCAATAATAAAATTCAGCAACCATTGGCATTTCAACGAAAGAATTGAGGTCTCTGTTAATTCAATTATATATCACATTAATAGCTATTGTTACTTGTTACAGAGATGTCGTGGGTCTTCTTTGTTTTATCTATATTTTTATTTGTTAGTTGTGTGCTTTATTTATTTGTATTTCTTCCTCTGATTAGCGTCAATATTGGCAATGTTGAATGTGTGTGTGTGAGGGTAAGAGAAGCATATTATGAGTAAGGTGGTTGACATCAAGAGTGAGTGGGTTGCATATATGGGTACGTGTGTGTGTAAGTGTGGTGTGTGTATATATATGTATATATATATATATATATATATATGTATATATATATATATGTATATATATATATATATATATATATATATATATATGTATGTATATATATATATATAAATATATATATATATATATATATATATATATAATGTATGTATAGGTGTGTGCGTATGTGTGCGCGCGTGTAAGTGTTGTGCCGAGAGAGATGCAGTGAGAGATAAAGAAACAAAAAGAGAAAATGATTATAAAAGTATAAAGAGAAACAGAGAAGGAATCGTTCGTGGACCCCCGCCCCCTGCTACCACGCGTGCACACGTACAAGTGAAGATATATATATGCATTTATAATGTTTGTATATATATATAAATATATATATGTGTGTATGTATATATACAAACGTGTGTATGTGTGTACGTATATATATGTAGACACACACGCACGCATATATACGTATGTATATTCATATTTATGTTTGCAAGAATAAATGTCAATGCACACACACACACACACACACACACACACACACACACACACACCCACACTTATACATATAGAGAGAAAGGGAGAGAGGAGAAAGAGAGAGAAAAAGAAAGATTGACAGAGATAGTTAATTGAAGCGCTACACACCCACATCAATATGCATTCTAATATTTATATATAAGCAGTAGTTATTCTACATGCATATATGTTTGGAAGTGTGTGCATATACCTGTAGATAAATCTCAATATATATTTGCAAGTCTGAATGCGTGTGTGAGTGTTTGTGTGCGTGTGTGTGTGTGTGTGTGCATGTGTGTGTGTGTGTTTGTGTGCATGTGCGTGTGTGTGTTTGTGTGTGTGTAAGCGTGCATAAATCTTTGTGAGGGTTGTGGTGGTTGTGATGGTTAGGGGCTTTTTCCATAAATAGCCAGTTTCCCATTAAGATTTTCTAAACGAAAATCTTTTTTCTTTATTCATGTTTTAATATACATTATTACTTCCATTATGAAGCAGATATTAAATAGCCTGGCTCTCCTCACATTCTATTTAAAATGTGTGCTCTCGCCTCGAAATTAGAGTAACACCTAATAACGAGAGCTGTATCCACTGAGATGTTGTTGCCAGTGATCATTTGGGAATGTGTACACATAATGCATACACACACACACACGCACACACACATACATACATACATACGTTACATAGATATACACATATATAAATAAATAGTTCAATATATATTTATGTTTGTGTGTGTATATATATATATGTGTGTGTGGAGAGAGAGAGAGGGAGAGAAAGAGTCATGTGTGTATTTGTGTGTGTACATACATAGGTTTATTTGCCTATATGTATGCGTATGTATATATATATGTATATATATATATGTATGTGTCTGTGTGTGTGTGTTTGTGTGTTTCTCTATATGTATATATACACCCACACAAGCATAAACACACACATGTTTGTGAATATTTATGTTTGTGTGTGTATGTATAAATATCTATGACGTCCATCGAGTCATAACAACATCGAGTCGTGTCACATCATTCTCTTCCGGTTCCTTGCTTTCTTCTATCGAGTGCCTCTCAGCTCTTTTTTTTCCTTCTTTCGTTTCAGTGTTAATGAATTATCTTGAAGTCACGATCAATAGAGTGAAGGAATAGTTTGGCGTCTTAAAACATCGTTTAGTATAATTTCATACGAATGAACTGAACTTTATGTGAGACACTTTAAACAATTCTGTTTGTATGAACTGTACAAACATTGAGTTGACCATCGCCGACTGGGGAAAAGGAAACTTGATCCTAATACAACTATGAGTTATATACCTGACCGTATGGGATATGATTACACAGATATGCATTATAATGTATATACACAAGCACATACACGCACACTCACGCATACTACATACATATATATATATAATATATATATATATATATATAATATATATATATATATATATATATATATATATATATATATATATCATAAATATATATATATCCGTTTTGTCTCTGTGTGTGTATGTGTCCTCTAGGATCTCGGGTATCCTCCATCCGATTGCACTCAAATTTAATATGTAGATACCGATGGTATCAGAGCGTATACAAGTCTTGAAAAAAATTGTAAAAACGATTCCAGGTGAGAATGCGATCGATAAAGCCGTGGTAACGTGTATTTGTAAAATCGTTTTTCTTTGAATAGAAAAAAGTCAATCTTCATTTATTCTTTTGCTGGTATCTCAAATTTAGATTAAGTCAGTGTTTCTCAAAGGACGGTCGGACAAGTTGTTTTGGGAAAATTTGGTTTAAATGTTTGACAACTCAGGACTGTCCATTGGACAGTGGGGGGGGGGCTTTTGCCCCTATATATAAACACATAATAATTACGAATTATTCATTATTTAATAAACTTACGCATGTTTCGGATTGATTGGCCAATTCCCAAACCTGCGACGTAGGCTAATCGTAGGCTAATCGATCACGTATTTCATCGCATAAGATTCTACAGCGATATAGATGTTTAGCACCATCTTATCCTTTTCAAAGCTATACCTCACTGCTTTGAATTGATAAAACATTTTAAAGGAGAAGGTAGCAAAACAAAACACACACGCCTAATATACAGAGTAGTGAGTCATTTCAGCAGAACAACGTAGGGAATTATATTTATCAGAAAATGATAAGATTGTGAAATGATACACAGTTTCTATGTATCCTCCACGACGCTTGAAGAATGTTTATGATAAGATTACTACCACATTTCCGCTGACCACTTTCAATACACAGTGGAGGTATGTAGAATACATATATATAGAATAAATGTAGAATAAATATATTATTTATTCAGGAGTAGAAGATAAAAGCTGAGTTAATGAGAAGTCCAAAGGAAAATAATGAATCTATTATTCCCTAAGGATGTTATTTTATTAAAAATTATATTGCCTTAATAAATAAAGCTTCAAAAATTATAATTGTAATATAATAGATATAAAAAAGAAGTTTTCAAAATACAGAAATTAAAATAATGAATTAAAAAGAAATTAAAAAATACTTAGAAACATAGTCTATAAAATGTGAGACACTTTACTAAACGCTCCATTTTTGAATTTGCCAGTCTATCCAAGTGGTGATTAAATAATATAGGATTCGCCAGTCTTCCGTGATTTGCTTATTATACTCTGTAATCCTTCACTAAATTTACGCCGTGTTTGAAATCTGGATTTACACATTAGACAAGGGGCGATCAGGAAGCTTACTGCCTATTTAGATTACGATAGATTTCAAGGGGTATAGTCAATCAAGTCTCCATCGCTACACAGTGATTATAAAGCATTTGCCTTGGACTTTGAATACTTTTCTGTTATAAGTGTGTGTGTGTGTGTGTGTGAAAATTATTGCCTGTCATATTTTGTATACATACATATGTATATGTATATACATATATATATATATATATATATACATACATATATACATACATATACACACACACACACACACACACATATATATATATATATATATATATACATATACAAGTAATATACGGTAACAATAATTTCAATGCATAGCCTTAATCTGATGTTTTCATAAAAGTATTTGAAAATGGAGTTCATTCGAAAACATTTGCGCATATATCTACATATAGTTATATGTATTTAATGTGTTTATACATACATTATATATATATATATTTATATATATATATACGTATGTATGTATCTACACATTTTTTTTTTTTTAGCAATGATCGCAATATTTCTGCCAGCTCCCTAATAAAATATTAATTTTTGCTCATATATTTAACACTTTTTTTTCTGTTTGCAATTTCCTTACAAGATTTTTATAACGAAATTACTTTTTGAATATGGAATGAAACAAGAAAATGTGTAAAAACGGAACATATAACGTTGCCATGAATGGAATCCGATGGCAGTTTCTAATTGAAGAAATTTAAAACCATGAGATAGAATTTAGAAGCAGAAATACATATTTACAGGTGAAGCGCGTTGTGAGGTTGTTGCGTCGCAATGGTTGTCTGTCCAGTTGTTGGTTCAGATTCACTTTGATGCATCGTTGTGTTAATGTTTGATTACAATTACGTCGTTACTATGGCTACGATGTTTTAATTGGTGATTTAAATGAGAAATGTAAGAAGAAAGTACGCATTGTCACATATTCAAAAACTTATATTGATTAGCAAATATAATTTGGCAATAGATTAATAGAAAATGAAAACGAGATTTTTAGGAAAGCTTTCATAATCCCATGGAGCATATGAAATATTGAAAAGTGAAAAGAATTATATTGTTGTGAGGATGGATAGAATGCTTTAGTTTAAAGAGATCTCCAGCGGAGATTAGAACACAAAATGAGAAGTTGTTTTCTTTTGGGTGTTAAGGACTCGTGAGCTGCGTTTGAAAGTGGAAACGATAGGGAAACGGTACGGAGCGACGTTGCATCTTAGGTTTTGACAAATAAAATAAGCAGCGAAAATTTGTTGTTTGCTTTGCAAAGACTCTGAACTGTGGTAACCGTGTAATCTTTTGTTCGGACACAGTAAATGTAGGGCTATTCCTACACCAACAAACACATGTGTGTCTGCGTATGAATGTGTGTGTATGTGTGTACATGTGTGTATGTGTGTGATTGTGTGTACGTGTGTGTACGTGCGTTTGTGTGCGTGCGTGTATACGTGTGCTTGTGTACATGTATGTGTGTATATGTCTATAAGTGAGTATGTGTGTACGTGTGTGTATGTGTGTGTATATGTGATTGTGTGTACGTGCGTGTGTATGTGTGTGTATGTGTACACGTGTGTGTATGTGTGTGCGTGCGTGTTATGTATGTATGTGTGTATGTGTGTATGTGTGTGTATAAGTGTATATATGTGTGTGTGTATTTCCTCGTTGGTGTCCTTCAGCAATCATTGCTCTGTTATAGCAAAGCAATGAGAATTGTTTCATTTGAGTTCGAAGCATAGTATTACTAGGACTACATCAGTCAGTGTGCAGTGGTATGTATGAATAAATGTATGAACGGTGTGTGTGTGTGTGTAGGTATGTATAACGAATTCAGGTGTGCTTATAATTTTAACCGAAGCAACTGTTCCATAGAAATTGAAGAGCAAAGAGAGGGGAGAAGTAGAGACAGACAGCCATGACAGGGAGACGGAGAGACACTGCAGCTGTCATACTTGATGTACTAAACTGAGAATTTTAGTTACTTAAAACTATCAAATTAGAAATGACAGAACTATTTTGGCAATAACTAATTATCAAAATCCTCAGGAGAAACCATCAGAAAATACGTGGTTCGTGTCCTGCAAGCATCTTTCGGCCTTCTTTCCCATCGGAGGACTTTATATATCATTATTGTGATTTATATAAAAATTCTAATTAAACGTTCGTTAATCGTTTTGATTTTACCGGCTCTGTCATGAATCTAAATTAACGTTTAAAGAAAAGTAACTGTTGTTACTAGCTTTTGAATCCCCCGAGACCCACGTGACAGAGGAATACATTTGGTTGTGCCTAATTTATTTTACATTTTATGAAAGATGACAAATATGGCTACCAAACTGAAAGAAAGACACAATTCGAAGTTCATTGCTCTGACCTCTAGCTAACCGTTCCCCTCGGGTTCAGGATTAATCAGTGATGAGACACACAGGAGTTATATAGTGTGCTAATTATTGTTTTCGTAAGGAGATGATGGGTCAAGGAGTAATGATTAAATTCACTGCGGGCCTGGATTTCAAAGACGGAGAGAGTGTGTGTGTGAGAGAGAGAGAGAGAGACCGAGACAGAAGGCAGAATAAGAGAGGGAATGAGAGTAGGCGAAAAAGACAGAGCAGATAGAAAGGCATGGGTTACTAGGCATTGACAGAGAGATACTCATATGTGTGTGTGTGAGAGAGAGAGCATCCAGTTCCGCCGCTTTCACGGATTCTCCTGACTCTGTCGCCATCCAATTCCATCGTTCACCATGTTATTATTCATATTTGAATTGGGATCTCGATTCGTCTGGAATCCTTCATTGGCTGATCTCATAACCATGGACGCTGCCCCAATCGATACGATACAGATTAACTCTTCATAGAACTTGACCGTTGTTCTTCCAGGATTCATTCGCTTAGCATCACTGTTAGAAGCATTACTGGCCCACTTGCACTCTTCCATTGCCTCTTCACAATCCGAATTGCTGCACTGCCATGACTTCGCCGCATCCCTGGAAAACGGAATGAAAAGGCAGCCTCCTGTAATTATACAGGGCACGTCAATTCGTGAGATATTTTCAAAATGCCCACATTCCCTCTTTGTGTGTGTGTGTGTGTGCGCGTGTGTGTATGTGAGAGAGAGAGGGGGGAGACTACGTGAGAGCTGTTAAAGGAGGTATAGTGAGAGATATTGATAACAGAGTCAGACAATAATTGAGAATTAAAAAAATGAAGAGAGAAAATGTGACTGAGATATATATATATATACACACATATGCGATAGAAAGAGAGATAGTCCGACAGAGAGAAATAGAGAGATTGGGAGAGAGATAAGGCCATAAAGAAATAGAGTAAGAAAGGTGAATGAAAGAGGGAGATAAACGGAGAGAGATATCACTCTCTCTCACTCTTTCTCTCTCTCTCTCCGTCAATTTCATCGATTTCGGAAGTACGGCGGAAGTGGACTTAACTGACCTCACTGAACGCACTCTGGTGCTTTGTCCCGCAATCTACCGATTCTCTATTCCCAAATCCTTCAGTTTATTCATAAGTTATCAATAATGTATGAAATCAATTTAAAAACATGGAATTCATTATTTTCAGACAGAAATTATTTAAATGAATATTCAGAGGAAGCCAAAGCCGTTTTAATTACTATATTATTGTTCGTAAAACTGTATGTAAGATCTTTATGCGGCTGGCTTTTGTTTTAATATTCGATATGGAATGTTTTACTAGGAACGGGGGGGGGAGCGGGGTGTTCTATGTTCTTGATGCTCTCCTCTGTCCTCATTCTAATTTAACGCTTTGCAGAAAAAAAACCAGTTATCATTATAACTATTACACCTAGTACTATTACTACTACTACTACTAATATTTCAGAATAACTTTTGGCACATGGCAAGCAATATTAGGGGAGGGGTAAGTAGATTAACTCGAACGCGGTGTTCAACTGTTCTTTAGTTTATCGAACGAGTAAGGATGAAATGCTGAGACGAAGTCGCTTTTCTTTCTTTCCCTCTTAGATACGTCATTTCTTTTCCATGTATTTACGAACTTAACAAGCACTGACTGTTCAAAACCCTTGATTGTTTCCCTCAGTTACTTTACTCAGCAATACCGTGGCTTTCTTTCTGATCTTAAAACACTCTAAATATACATACATGTGTAAAGACGCTATACATCTATCTGTGTGTGCGCCCAAGGTGTATCATTGTCGATGCAAGCAGTATTAGCAGTAAATAACAACCAGGTATGTCCTCCCTAAAATAGATATACTTTAAGAACGTCATAGAGGTGGGTATCTCCACCCAGAAAGTTTATCCTATAGTTGTATAGTGCTAAAATGTACATGAGGTATCAGAGGTGGATAAGGGATGTCCAGGAATGAGAGAGGAACATACAGATTACTTGAAGTTTACAGACTATGAATGAAGCACAAGCCTAATGAAATCAAGTGATCGGGTAGTTCCAAGGTCAATGGTGGGCATTTATTGTAGGATGATGGGCATTTATTACCCGCTGCTGATATTCGAAGGATTTTGTATTGTACATCAAGACGATATATTTTCTCAGGACGACTATCGAAGTTCTATTGCATTCATAAAGTATTTCCACTTTAAATCCGATACAAAGATTAGTTTATATATATATATATATATATATATATATATATAATATATATATATATAACGGGAAGGTTTACGAAAATAAACAAAAGACGAAGGCAGGTGGAGTATAAACAAACGATTGTATTAGTATGGCGCTCAGGAATATAAATAAAACAAGTCTTTTACGTTTCGAGCCTACGCTCTTCAACAGAAAGATACACAGAAAAGAGACACGGAGAGAAACAAGGAGTGAAACAAATGCGTGCAGAAGGTAGCTATTCAACATGGCGATACATATATATATATATATATATATATATGTGTGTGTGTGTGTGTGTGTGTGTGTGTGTATATATATATATATACACAAGTATGTTGATGCAAACAATACAATTAGAAGTGTGCTATTTTCCCTGTTTGCATCGCCATACCTGTTCTTCGCTCCTACATCTTGATGAGTTGTATCGACAAACTCAAATGCCAGCATGGAGGAATACCGTGTGCGTGTGTTTGTGTGTTTGTATGTGTGTATGTGTGTGTGTGTGTGTACAGTGTGAGGCAGAGAATATAAGATAGACATATAACAGTATAACCGCAAGCCAAAGCCGGCAAACCAACATCACCGCGCGGCCTTTGTAGATCCGCAAACTTAACCATCTTTAGCTGGTTTAATTAACATCATTATTTTCATCATTAACATCGGATTCGTTGTCCTCCTCTACCTCAGCGCAGTTTTCATCGCATTCGTCGTCATCCTCTTGTTCTCAATCATTGTCTCTCTTCTTAAAGTTGTTGTTGTTGCTGTCGTCGTTGTTTTTGTTCTTGTTGTTGTTGTTATTATTATTATTATTATTATTATTATAATTATTATTATTATTATTATTATTATTATTATTATTATTATTATTATTATTATTATTATTATTGTTATTATTATTTCTCTTTATCACAGGTTTTGTTGGAGCTGCAGCAGCAACAACAATAATACATTAGAGAAATGTGAAAATTAATTTTACAGAGAATGAAGGGGAAAATAGAGACAGACTAGAAGAGAGATAGCGACTGACAGAGAGGGAAGTGTGAGAGAGAGAGAGAGAGAGAGAGAGAGAGATAGAAAGCGAGAGAAAGAATGTGAGAGAGATAGAAAGTGAAATAGAGAATGTGATTGAGAGAGAAATCGAGAGAGTGAGGGAGGGGGAGACAAGTGAGAGAGAGGATGGGAGAGGGTGAGGGGGAGAGAGATCATAGAAGCAGATATTAATATCATTTTAAAAATGGCGAAAATAAACAAAAGCAAAATGAAATCTCTCTGATGAATTTCTACAAGTTGAAATTGCTGAGCAATTCAAAACATTTTCTATAACAATGAATAATTGATGCTGCACAATCTCCGACACTATTTAAAAGGAAAATGTTAATTCGATTGAACATTATGGTAATTGCAGGTGCCGTTAATTGGAGAAATGAGTTAATGGTAATCTCTCACTCAAAGACACAAACATATACGAGCATATGAATACGGATATATGTATGCACAGACGGACACACATGCGTAGACGCTGACAGCTAGCATCAGACTGACACAGGCATACACAGACAAATGTACGATTCTATTGTTGTTTATCAAATGAAGTTATTAATTTAGTGTCTGTTTAAATAATTACCACATTGATTGGCCGACAAACGAATTTCTATATCGTTACATGGAATTTTCAAGAGAAATACATGACTCCAGTTCCTCGGTTTCGCGAAGGCATCATACCCTGAGCTGTTTCAGTAATATTCCACTGCAACCGTTCTCATTGCTTAATTCTTGTGGCGACGCGGCGATGGATATTTTCTGTTACCAATTAATTAGGTTCTTCACCTGCATCAGAAAACAAATCGGATCCAGACGGAGCATTGCAAGTAATTTGTAACTAAAATGCTAGTCACATACACACGCTCACACACACATACACACGCACGAACAGGCACACACACACGTACACACACCTACAACCGTGTTCATATGTTAGGTTTATAGCGAAAGACAATCAACTACGCTCACACAGAGAAACATTGGTCTACACAAACGCCTTTAGTAAACCAGTTTAGTAAATAAATAAGTTAACATAATATAATGTCTAAAAGTTGATGAACCACCTAATAATCCCTTCTATTATCTTATTGCTCTCTCTCTCTCTCTCTCACTTAATATATATATATATATATATATATATATATATATATAATATATATATATATATATATATATATATATATATATATATATATATATATATATATTTGTTGTGCAAGATTTTTTTATGTGAAGTCGTGTGTTGAAACAGGTATTGTTATATTTCGGAATGGTCATTTTACCAGTTTAGCCAATAAAAACGCTAAAATGGCTGACGGTTAGTAAGGAGAGACACAAATAAAAAAGAAGAAAACAAAGGACCACTGATGCGGTCACAGTAGTGTGACGAAAGAACTCTGGCCGAAATGAGATTAAGATTAATGTAAAAAATAAATAACACTGAAACAAAAGAACACCAAATATATAGTGCGTGTGTTTTTATTGGCTAAACTGGCAAAATGACCATTCCGAAATATAACAATATATATATAATATATATATATATATATATATATATATATATATATATACATATATTAATGTGCGTGGTTGTGTTTGTCTCCTTGCTTGACAACCGATCCTGTTGTCCCTGTGACCTAGCAGTTCGGCAAAACATACGGTACTATAAGTACTAAGCTTACAAAGAATAAATCCTGGGATAGATTTCTTCGACAAACACCTTTAAGGAGGTGCTACAGCATGGCCGTAGTCAAATGACTTAAACAAGTGAAAGTTTATATATATATATATATATATATATATATATATACATATATACATATGCATATATATATATTTATATGTATGTATATATATTTTATATATATATACATATGCATATATATATATATATCTATATGTATGTATATATATTTATATATAAATTAAACACTTGTAGGCATGCAGTATTTCGTTACAGAACCTCAATATTCTATAAATTATATTATACGTTTTTAGAAGTCAATGCTATGCTCTACTGTGTTAGCATTGTGTTTTTATATCACTTGTTAAGGTTATCTCCGCAGATTTAGTATGGAAATTGTAACCATCATTGATTTGTTACGACCTTTCCTATCTGAACATGTCCAATGTAAACAACGATGTGATCAAAGTTGGTTAAATAGTAAATTGGTGTACATGCATATTTCAGGAGTTCTTGCTCCTTCTTCAGTATCATTTAAAACCTATTAACCATCCACGAACACATTGCTTAAAAAACGTGGCAGCATTATTGGATAGACCAAAGGCGAGCTGGCAGAACCGTTAGCACACTAGACGAAATTCTTAGCCGTATTTCGGCCATCACTACGTTGTCAGTTCAAATTCCACCGAGGTCGACTTTGCCTGTCATCCTTTCGGGGTCCATAAATTAAGTACCAGTTGACTACTGGAGTCGACATAATCGACTATCCCTCTCCCCGAAATTTCAGGCCTTGCAGCTATAGTAGAAAGAATTTTTGGATAGACCAATTTTACTTATTAAATACATTCCTGGCAACTGGTGCCTACGTATTACTTACTTGTCTGGACACCGTATTTCGTTTTGCAACCATAATATATTATTGATATATCTAACAATGTCACACTGCTCTAATCAGTGACTATTTAAGCAATGTGGGTTCTTACTGGTTGGCAAAGCGAAATATTAGTTTTGCCAATATAATTTCTTTGCTGTTGCGGCAGGTGATGTAGTATATGAAAAATTGTGATTTGTAGTTCATATCAGCATGAGTGTGAAGAAGAATCCACTTTTAAAATTGATATAGAAACCATTGACCAAATGTTTGAAGTTCTGGTGGTTACATGTCCCATTCACGACGGAAAGCATTCATAATGAATTACTGTTCCTAGACTTTCATGTCAAAATACGCGTCTCCACAGAAACAAGGAATACATTTTCCAAAAACAAAACACCTGACACGCGTTAATCTTTGAACTTCCACTCTTGTCATCCATCACACATTAAAAACTACAATCCATACAGTATGGCAGCAAGTGAATGTGCAAATAGTAGTTGATGCAAAATTATGTGGAATCCGATTCAACTTCCGAAAAGAGATGAAATACCACCTCAAGTTAATAATTGAAGGAATTATAAAGGTGAACATCACACAGTTGAGGAAACCAAGGAAAAAGATTGAAGAAAATGCTGTACCATTTAATAATTCATACAATCCAGGTGTAACTAATATTCTCTATACGTTAAAATTAAATCTAACAATTCTCTCAGAAAGTCCTAAAAGACTGATCGACATTTGAGCGTTTCTATGTTTACATCTTAAAACAGATTTGCATCTTCTGGACTTCTTTCATATAGTACAGTCAATCCACTACTAACAATCAAATTATTTTCTTGGTATATAACATATATACATCTATACAAATATGTCTATGTGCGTATGTATGTATATGTATATGTAATGTATATATATAATATATATACATATATATACCTATATATATATATATATGTATATATGTATATATATATATTGTATATACATATACATATATATATATACATATATACATACATATATATATACATATATATATATATATATAGGTATATATATGTATATATATAATATATATATATATATAATATATATATATATATATATAGATAGATAGATAGTTAGTTTATCTTATATTTATTTATATACACACACAGGCATTTATGCGTTTGTTTTGGAAAATTCCTAATGCGTAATCATGTGTTGAAAGAGATATTGCTATTTTTCGGGACGGTCATTTTCCTTTTTATTATTTTTTATACACACGCACAATATATTCGTTCTTATTTCAGTTTTGTTGTTGTTATTATTTTAATCCTTTGTTTAAATCTTTCGTCACACATTCTGCGACCTCTTCAGCGACTTTCCATTTCATGCGTCCCTTCTTGCTCAGTTTCACCTATGATGTCTTTCTAAACTAAGAAAAATAATAAATCTGGAACGAAGAACGAAAATACAGTGCGTGTGTGTATTTGACAAAAGTAAATATGACCATTCCGAAATATTAAAAAATATATATTTATGTATAATTAATTAATTAATTAACGAAATATAAAACCATTTAATGATTCTATGAAGTAGGTAGAATGTTAAAACCATTTCGGAAAATTTGTATATTGATATATAACTATTTACATATGACTATAGCACAGGGGTCTGAGTAGACACACCAACATGCTTGAGATAGACGCTAAAAGCTCTATAAACCACGTATTTACTCCATTAGCAGAGGATGAAAGCGAGCTGTTGGGTCAATCATATATCAAAAGAAAGATATACACATGTGCTAAACAAGTAAAGTAATAGGCGGTATATAGAGCTTTCAGCGACGACTATTTCAAGCATGTTGTTGTATCTACGCACAACCTTGTGCTATAAGAATATCTATTTATTATATATATATACATGTGTATATATATATATATTATATATATATTATATATATATATATATATATATATATATATATGTATATGTATATATATATATATATATATGTATATGTATATATATATATGTATATGCATATTATATATGTATATGTATCTTTTTATATGTATATATATATAATATATATATAATATATATCTATATATATATAATATATATATATATATATATATATATATATATATATTATATATATATATATATAAATATATATATATACGTGTATGTATGTATGTAATTATGTATATATGTGTATATGAGGAGGCGCAATGGCCCACCTGGTTAGGGCAGCGGACTCGCAGTCATAGGATCGCGGTTTCGTTTCCCAGACTGGGCGGTGTGTTTTTGGAACGAAAACACCTCCGGCAAGACTCCGACAAGGGGCGGTGGCAAACCCTGCTATTCTCTTTCATCACAACTTTATCTCATTCTGAATCTCCCCGCGAACTACGTTAAGGGTACACGTGTCGGTGGAGTGTTCAGCCACTTGCACGTTAATTTTATGAGCAGGCTCTTCCGTTAATCGGAGCAACCGGAACCCTCGTCGTCATAACCGATGGAGTGTCACGACGTGTATATGTAATATATGTATGTAACATATACGTGTGTGTGTAGGTATATTACATTATATATTATATATATCTAATGTGTGCGTGTGTGGGAGAGAGAGAGAGAATTCGAAATATTCATATATATATATATATATATATATATATATATATATATACGACAAGTAACAAAACAATAATTATAGCAACGCTGATATCGTGGAATGGCATTAAGGTCAACCATCTCAGAAATATTTCTGCGATTCCTTTTTCCCGTTATTCTTCTGTTTTCTTCCCTTTCTTTCCTTTTTCCGTTTTTCTTCCTAACTAAGCGTCCGAAAGTTCACCGACCACACATACATAAATGCACATAATAATAGCACATACACATGCATGCATGCATACTTACATACATATATATATATATATTATATATATATATATATATATATATATATATATATATATATATATATATATGTATGTATGTATATATAATATATATACATATACATACACCCACACACACAATATATATAAATATATATATATATATATTATATATATATATGCATATAGATAATAAACATTCTCTTCCCCATTCAACTCTAGATTATTTCAACTAAATCACAGATAGAAAAGAAAAGCATAAATCTATAAAGTTATCATTTTTGATGATTCTCCGAACTGAGATGAAAGTGCAGAATAAATAATTATCCAATATTCTATGTACTTCCTTTTTCTTAAAATACAGAATCTGTTCGTCACTTCAAACAATGCATACATAGATACCTGTGTGAATGTATGTATGTATGTACATGTATGTATGTATGTATGTATGTATGTATGTATGTATGTATGTATGTATGTATGTATGTATGTGCGTGTGTGTTTACACATAAAATTATATGTAAGTTAATGAAATATTTCTATCGTGATAATATAACAGGGAATAAAATTTCGATTCATTGTTTATGAGACGTTCACAAACACACAGATAATGGCCGACATACGCATGAAAAGCCAGGCACAATGAGTAAAAGCACGTATTACAACAAACAAGCGTATTCAAATGTGAACATTAGACGCAGAAAAATACTAAAACACAGCAAAGTATACACCACAGTGTGCAGCCGTGCATCAGAGCAGCCCTGAAGTTGTGCAATAGATTAAATCCGTTTCGCCATTTGCTTCGGCAAGAATGAATCACTTTTCTCCTTGCTTAATACTTTGTGCTTCCATTATCTGTATCTTAAAACTATTCATGCTTTTGTGAACAACTGTAAGATTTCTAGTTATATTTGAAGATTATAATTTCAATATGTGATTTTTTTGCAGATTTACGAAGTTGTCACAGACTTTGAAACAGATCTATAGCAGGTGGTAAATATTTATTTCGATCACACCAGCTTAGTAGAATTAATATCTCCCAGAATTTCAATATCTGTCTACACAAACATCATTAAATTTACCAGAGTTTGATCCAAAAGTTTCATGGCATATTTTGTTTGTATAATTTTTTTCCTTTCCTTTTACAAGTTGTTGATATAAGTACCGATCGTCTGCTAACGCAATCAAACTAATGGCCACTTCTATTTGAGTTCTGACGCTTTTTATCCATTGCGGTTGCTACTAAGTCAAACTAAACTGTTGATCTCATCGATTGTTACTCTTTTCTCATATCAGTAAGGCCTGAATTCACTAAACACGAAGCGTAGAAGTCGTGCAACCATCTTTCATTTGTATAGAAATTGCATCTCTAGCACTACAGCCATGTTGATGCTGTGGATTCTGAGCTGCAGTTGTTCTACCTTTAAGAAATCGCTTTGCAACCGCCATGCCGACGTGGAAGAAGAGGCAGCAATCAGTTCAACATCCATGAAAGTTGGCCTCAAGATCAGGAAGATAAAAAGCATGTTGGTGTAATCTGTTTCTTTACTACCCACAAGGGGCTAAACACAGAGAGGACAAACAAGACAGACAGACGGATTAAGTCGATTATATCAACCCCAGTGCATAACTGGTACTTAAGTAATCGACCCCGAAAGGATGAAAGGCGAAGTCGACCACAGCGGAATTTGAACTCATAAAGTAGCGGCAGATGAAATACGGCTAAGCATTTCGTCCGGCGTGCTAACGATTCTGCCAGCTCGCCGCCATGTTGGTGTAATTATCCACCGATGTCAGTGTCACAGTTAAAGAACTGGAAAATGAAGATGTCAGACATTACACATACCAGAGATGTGTCTTCCATGAGGAATGCAGAGCGATCAGGATATACAAGAACGATTGAAGCCACTGCTGCCTTCATTACACACAACCCACGAGGTTTGTTGTTTGCGTAACGTTTTCTTTACTCTCACGACTCGTTCATACAAGTGAAGAGCCTCTGCTAACACAACCAAGCTGACGGCCTCTGCTATTTCCGTCCTGTCGTTTTTGTGAATAGATATCTCAGATTAAAAAAACTTATCGAAACCAGCAATTTATCGAAATCTATACCAAGAGAAGGGTGCAGAGATGACTGGGAAAAACACTACAGAAACCTGTTTTCGACATTACAACACAAGCCCTCCGGTAGACCCTCTTAAGGGGCGGAAATGTGGCAGAGAAAAAACAACATGAGAAATGTCCACAGAAACTGATTTACTTGTAGCTGGTTATACCCGGTTACAACTGCAGTCCATTGCAAAATAAGACAGACTGAGATCCTTTGTGGGGCCCCACTTAGAGTCAAAGTAATGAAGAAGGCAATGGTAATTTCCCGCGTCCACAGTTCCCTTGTTATGAAAAGCATTCACAACTCACACGTTGATTTCGTGAACCCAAAGTTCGCTTCTTAAGAAAATTGTACCGTAGTCTTGTAAACTCGTCTTTGATTCCACGTTGTCCACAATTCTTCACACATATTTCTTAATACAGCTTCGATTGGCTCGTCTCGTGCCTTGTGGAAAATAACTTTAAACAGGAAGTAGTTAAAGTGCATAACTAAGGCAGTCGATTAAAGACCACAACTAGGGATTTGAAGAACTTTATAATTTCATTATCATTTTCACCAGGGATCCAATCAGTAAAGAACTTTTAGTCACCCTTACATCAACCTCTGAAAACTTTAAAAGGAAGGTTATGCAATCTCGAAACTAAATCATATAAAACAAGTGAAATAAATAGATAAATAAATGCATGAATGATTAAATGCAATAAATGCGACATGATATCAACCTCGCCATTCGAACCTTTCAATGTGTAAACATAAAGAAATAAACGTGATATTCGTTGGCAGGTGAAGAACGAATGAAAATGGAAATAATTAAATGTGAGAACAGCGCAACGGGATATAGATATGTTATTATCTGAAGATACAACCATGATAGCTCCAATGAAAGACGAACGGATTACAGATATCTGGTGTCATGAATTAATTGAGTGGT